>NC_089200.1:9465573-9750473 GCF_963930695.1 Labrus bergylta
ATCAAATTGTACAAACAGATATTTATAGTTATATATAGATATATGGATTGTATAAATATATAAATTATAAAACAATTATAGTATATCAAGTTGTATATATGTATGGAAAATCATTGGATTGTAAATATCAAATATAGTATCATAAATATAGTGTAGCAAATTGTATATAGATAGATTGTATATATAGAGAGATTATAAGGAACACAGGAAGTTAATTTAATTTAATAAATATTAATTATTGAGCTGTGGAAAAGGGGTAGGATTAAATGAGTTTTATACTTCTTCCTACTCCTTTTCAGGCATATCAATTGAATATATGTAATTTGCTTTTTCTTTTTTTGTGAAATAATTTGAACATTGTTTTTTGTTTATTGTATTTTCATGCTTTTCATTTTGTTTTGTATTTTTGATATGTTTGATTTTATTTGATATGTCTGAAATAAATTTAATCAATCAATCAATCAATCAATCAAGACAAAGCATGCAAAGAATTATATGTAGCCTATAAGACTTAATAGGACGACAGTGCAGTGATGAGTAGTGTGAAGGATACTGAAATGAACACGATAGTAAAAAATGTAATTATGTGACATATGACTTAATATACATGATTGGTGACGTCACTCAGGCTTTGTCCATGAATATTTACAGTCTATGATTGTTCCCTGGTTTTGACAGAAGCCACAATGTCAAATCAGGCTCTACTTAATGGTTTTCATACTGTTGAAATTGTATGACATAAATAATTGCTTTTTGTTTTGTTTTGACTAATTTTCTCAATTTTTATGTTTGAAGCAAGATCATGTGGTCATCCTGGCGACGCCCAGTTTGCAGATTTCCATCTGGAAAAAGGCGACGATTTTGTTTTTGGGTCAAAAGTTGTATACACCTGTCAAAAAGGGTAAAAAAAAAAGAAGTACCCTATGATAAAAAATGTTAGCTGTATAAAGTATCCCCTCATATTGTACATTTATAATGTTTAGCATAACAAGGAGTAAGATTTAAACGTGGCTCTAAATACAGCATTTTATGATCTATTTTCTACATAATCCTGGTTTCAGTTATCAAATGGTCAGCCGGAGTAACTCTCGCATCTGCATGGCTGGAGGCTGGGATGGTGTTGTTCCTGTATGTGAAGGTAAGAGCTGATACAGAGGCCCATTATCATCTGATACTTGATTTCTTTGTCATTCCCTTATAAAGAGTTACTCGCTCACCTGCCTAAGTGTGGATGAATTTAGATTTGATCCTGTTTCCTTCTCCAGCTCAGCAGTGTCCGGTGATTCATGTGGCCGATAATGTTCAGGTGATTGGGGACCCGGAGGACGCAAACTACGGCAATGTAGTTCGATTTAGCTGCAAGTCTAACACAGAGGTTCTGAATGGGACGTCGGAGATCTATTGTGATGAAAATGGAGAGTGGAGTGCCCAGGCTCCAAGCTGTGAAGGTAAAGCAGGCTTTCTTAAGAGAGAACCAAACACACAGGAAAATCTGATGTGCAAAAAAACTGCAGTTCATCAAGTGTCCACTAGAGGCTGGCTGCAAAACCCAAGGAATCCCCATTGGGTCCCGTGTTAAAATGCCCCATTTTTGCAGCATATTTAAACATGTCTTCAGTTTCGTACAAAAAACATTTTTTGGTGTCTAGCTCATATCTTTGTTTGTGCACCACCTAAGGGGGAAGAATTATTTTTTTACTTGTGTTTTGATTATGCAAAGGCAAAGAGTTTTGTATGTTTTCAAAATTGGGGGCGTGGGTGATATGAAAGGCAGGTGGGCAGGTTGAAGCTCTTTACCAGGAAGCTTAAAGTTCCTGCATTAACAAAATATTTTCCACTTTTTAATCCAGTGTACCTGTGTTAAAAGTTAATTTATCTGACATTATTGTTCAATTTAATTCAATATTTTTTTTAACTTTACATACTTTATTGATCCCTGAGGGGAAATTCTGGTTTACATTCTGTTATTGAGAGACATGCTTCTCATATAGAAAGGCCTGAAAAACACACATGCACAAACAGGACCTGTGGACATGCATTAGAGGAGAGATAAGTTGGGCTGCTGTGCTCAGAAAGTGACATGGCACCTCTCCAGCCACCAGACCAACATTATCTGCCATTAACTAACTTGTTGAGCAATTAAAAGGCTTTGTCGGAGCTAACGATCCAATGAAATTCATCCCAACATTATGCCCCGCCTGTTATATTGTGATTGGTGCAGGACTTTAAGGTCCGCCTCAGCTCCAACTCTTTGCTTCTTTCTAGTTTGATTTAGGTGGAGACAGCTTTTCCAATACTAGGATTCAGAATGCCTCTTTAAAACCAATGGGTGAAGTCACTGAGACTACGTCCATGTTTTATAAAGTCTATGATTTTTACACAATTAGAAAAAATGGTGGTAAAATAAATCCCCTTAAAAAATAGAGGAAAAAAAAGTAAACATAAAATGTTGCTTCTGATTGCTAATCATGCACATACACAATGCTTCCTCTTGGACATCATGACTTTATTTATGCTCAGGATGGCATGTTTTAAATGATAATAGTCAACAGTTAAGATTTGACAGGAAAATTAGCTCCACATGGTGCAACTGCTATGCAAGACTTTCACAGGGGAAACTGAGTTTTTTCAACCGCAATCTAACAGGGAGAACAGAAAGTAAAAGTGGAACTGTTCAGAATGAATTCAGATATTTGAGAAGCGCCACAGCAATCTCTTTCCAAGAATCCATTCTCTAATGGTGTGAGCATGACAGAACTCTGGTTAAGGATATATTAAAGGGAATCTGCTGTCCATCACCATTTAGTGTCATTAACATTAAATTTATACCCATATTTCAATGAATAATTGTAAAATAGGTCCAAAATGTTGGTGTCAAATGAGCAGCTAATTTTTGTTGCATTCTTTATGGAAAACAAATGTATTTATTATGATGCTTGTGTGTATATTTCTCAACAGAGATCAAATGTGCAATACCTCAGATTCAACATGGACGATTAACTGGACAGCTCCAAGATCACAAAGAACATGAAGTCCTGCATTTTGAGTGTAATCAGAAGTTCAAAAAACAGACTGAAAGACCGTCAAAATGCACAAAAATAGGAACTAAAGCCGAGTTCAGTCCAGCGCCTGTGTGTGAGCGTAAGTATAAACTGAGTTATATCGGTTATATCACACTGACTGGTGGGAGGTGAAGGGTTGTTGTGGGATTGTCGACTGCCTCGATCAACAAACTGATGAACAGAATTTTCTTTTACTCCTACAAAATGCAGCAACAAAATGTAAACTGCCGCTGACAACACTCGAAGGCACCAGATATGCCACTTCCCAAAATGTGTTTTCACCTGGAGACACAGTCACAACCAGATGTGGTTATAAGTACTGGATCTCTACACCTCAGAGCACCTTAGCTGTATCCACATGTAATGACGACGGAGAATGGGATATCACACCAGTTTGCCAAGGTATAGAAGTGCATGGTATCACAGTAATCACATCATGAGACGGTTGTTTACTGCGCCGTGTTTATCAGTCATTAAACTGTGGTGATGATGATTATTAATGCCATCTTGATCTACCAAAGATTAACAAGTCTTTCTCTTGTTTTAGAGGTGAGGTGCAGCAATCAAAGAGACTTACGTGTGTATTCTTGGAATGTCCGTTGGGGACAAATAATAACACTGGATGAGAGTGTAAACTATCGGTGTAAAACAGGATATAGGGCAGCATCAAGCTCGGCCAGGTGCACCAGAGATGGATGGAGTCCAAATCCACTTTGTCAAGGTATTGTGAAGTTTTCTTTAGTTAATAATATGAATATTAATGTTAAATCATTGAGGTCTAATTAGTCTTTTGGCTGATGTTCCACGGAAACATTCTAGACAATTTCAGGAACACCTGCCACTGAAATTTTCTAAAGTTGCTACTCACACTTATCCCTCACAATGTGAAGTTTGCCCTGTTGGACGGGAGGGGAGGAGGGACTCTGGAGGCTTGGCATGAAATGAAAAGGATGCTGTGGTCGTTATTTGTACAAGATATCCAAGATACAGTAGCAGGAGGATAAAAGTCCAACACTATAACAACAGTTTTTCTGCTTTTACATCAATGCTACCGACTATTGAGCGTTTCCACAAATTTCAACAAAAGAGCTAAGAAGAACATGATGGCAAACTGAAAAGATCATAAGCATCTTCATTACTTGCACAACCATCTCACTGGTCGTGTGAAGTCGTCAACAACCTGTCCCACTCACAGTGAATTTTTCTGACTCTTAATCTGATGCGCTGAAACATCAGCTACTTAATTTTGTAATTTTAGTCAGGAGTAGGCAGGGAAATGTCTTGGGTTAAGTGGGATGAAAATCTAGACTGTTAGCGTTCACATCACACATTGCAGCTCACCATGCACATCCAGTTTTGTGCATGTTTGAGAGCACCATAAACGTCCCCTTTGAGGCCTGTTCACACCAACGATTTAAAACATATTGAGTTGAAATTTGAGATATTTTACAATGAGTCCTTCTACAACATTCTGATCTGTTTTAAAACAATATGACAGGAGGAGACTGAAACTCTTTTCAGATATGACAGGCCTACTCAAGAGCCTGCCTTCAAGTCAGACTAGCGTGGTATCACTTTTTCCCACACACTTTACCTGGGCTGTTCACCAAGCTGTATGAAGGGCAATCCAAGTATGTTTCTTGACCAAGCAGCAACCTCTGGTGTGAAAAATGAAGCCAATGCAGAAGTGTCTAATCTGGCATTTGTCGAGGGTCCCCTTGTTCTCTATTCATTTCCATGATTTCCGAAAGACCAACAATGATGAATAATTGTACCATTGAGTGAGTTAGAAGTGTGAACAGAACTGTGTTTAACTGCAATTTTCTTTTTCAGATATAACATGCAACAGACGTGAGGTTCCAAATACTGATATTGTGAACAATGACAAGCAGACGTACATTTACAACGAAAAGGTCAGGTACGTCTGCAAGGATGGTTTTGAAGGACAATTCACTCTCTCCTGTAGAGACAATTACTGGTCTGGGAATGCGAGATGCGAAGGTAAGAAACAACAGAACAATAAGTTCATTGTTAAAATACATTGTTTTGTTTAGCTCATCTGTTTTTTTTGTCGTCTAAGCATTTGGAGAAGATCTTTCGAAATTACGACTTGGAGAAACCCTTAAAACTTCATGACTCCCAGTCAACACAGTAACTTTTAGATCAGTTAAGAAACACAGAAAATCTTAGTTAGTCAGTCGGCAAGCAAAAAAATACTGTGAATTTTATTTCATTGACCTATGCTCCCTTTGAGTTGTTGGAAACCCCGACAGCAGAACAAGGGGTTGTGTTATACCGAGGTCACACTACACCACTTTATTTTCTGTTATGACGGTCACTGTGTCAGATTAGGCGATCACAGAGACAAACATTTTGTACCGTGACTTGACCGACATGACATGACAGAATACATGGTTGTTAGCTGATGTGATGCCGTTGGAAGGAAGACGATGGGCAAGACGACACCCGGAAAGAAGAATGTAAACGAAAACAAAATAATTGCCAGAACGTGACAAACTCTTCCAGTGTCGCATAGTTCAGTCTCGCAGCACCAATTTTCTGTAAGGAGGTTGTGAGGCGTCCCAGATGCGGCCTTGATTGTAGTTCAGGAAGAACTGTGTTACAGGATACAACGATCCATTTTCAAGGTAGACGGGTCCTGAAACCCTACATCTGCCGGATCGCTTACAACGTGTAGTCTGACCTCAGTTTAGACTTACTCAATGTTGGTCGTGTTTTTTTTTTCCAATGATAGTGAAGTTTATGCTTATCACTTAAATCCCATGTATTTCACCAATTACCCTGCACACCTGTAAAGAAACAACCGCTTGACAATAACCCACAGCACTTGTGACAGTGTAGCTTCTAATACTTAGTTTGGCTAATCATAGAATGCGAGCTAATGCTAATCAAAACTATTTGGTTACTGTTGTGAACTGATGCTAGCTCAAGTATGCAAGCATTAGTACACATGACTGTTGGTTCAATAACAAGAAAACGTTAATGTCACTGAGCGGCTGAGACATAAAAGTGTTAGACAACACATTTGTGCTGGGCACGCACACTTGAGCTCTTGTTTTGACGTTATAAGTGCATTCCTGTTGATTTGATCGAGCATTACTTTAAAGAAGACATATACATATATATGTCCACCTTTTCAAACAGTCCCCTGTGGTCTACATGAAACATCTGTGCTGTGCTTTGGTCAAAATATAACATGAATCAAGCACCAGAGGAGGTTTTTGACCCTGAATAAACCAGCTCTCTCAGAACGCTTCGTTTGGGTGTGTGTGTGTCTCTTTAAATGCAATAAGCCCCCCCCCCCCCGAGTTTTCCCGGTAGACATCACTCCTCTGTAGTGAGAATAGAAATGGCGTACCTGTGCAAAAGTTTTGCTATAGGCTGGGGGTGGAGTCCATGGGTGGAGATACCAGGGGAGGGGAGGGGATTTTTCTTTTTTTACCAGCTACCCACTGTGACATCACAAGGAGAGCAAATTTGAAACTGAGCATTTTTCTCTGTGCTGTAAGGCTTATGCAGACCACAATCAAAGGACTGGATGGATTTATTTCACATTTTGTGGGTTGGTAGACACTCAGCTAGTTTACCCAAATCTATGTTCAAAAACATTGTCAAAGTGGATTTTTCATATTATGGCCCCTTTAAACAAATACCATACAACCTGACCAGTTAACCAACACTATTGATTATCACCCCATAGAAAAAAAACTTTGTACAACTGAACAGATCTGTAGTTATTTTAAACAAAATATCATGGGGCTCTGATGTGAATATATAATTACAGTTGTTCTGTCCTAAGATAATGTTTTAGTTTATATTATTTATTTTCAGCAGCAGTAAAATGTTGGAAAAAAAAGACTATTACAGGAATTTTCATTTCAACACTTTATTGGCGATGAGCCTACTTAAATAAGATGTTTTGTTTTTCATGAAGATAGTCAAATGAAGTGGAGGTCGTGTGACTAACCGGACACTTTCACTGAATCTGTTTCAGAGGTACCGTGTAAAAAACATCCCATCCCCAATGCAATCATTACCCACAATGAAAGAGAAACATACCAGCACAACCAAGCAGTACAATACACCTGTGAGCACGATCGTGATATGTCCTTCTATGTTACCTGTGAGAAAGGTAAATGGACTGGGATTCAGAGCTGTCGAGGTAAGAAATTTTACGACAGTACAATGACAAATACAATGCTTAACGTGCGATTCTAGTTTCTTTGTCTTTTCAGCAACAGAAATATCTAACACTTCCTCCAAGATAAAAAGAAGCAAACGTTTAATATAAAAGGTGTTACTAGTTCGAACAGTTAAATGTTCATTTGTTTTCACATGCGTAAAAGTTCACAGCTTAGAGAGATTGTTCTTGAATTTAGACTCAAGCACTGGAATCATACAGACGACGATGGCCCTCCTCAAAGGACTTCACATGATACTATATACTTATATCTTTCCATCAGTGCTGTCTGAATATAATCCTTCTTTGTTCTTTTTTTATATAGCGACTGCATGTGGAGAAGCTGAAATTCAAAATGGATTTGTTGTTGCTCAGGAGGATAACAAGCTGTACTACACCTGCAATGACAATTTTAAGCTTCCCACCAAAGGCTGGTGGGGAGAAGCCGTATGTGAAGGCAGGAAGTGGTCTGGACTTCAAGACTGCATTGGTAATTCATCTTTGTTGGGTTGATGGGGGTGGGGGGGGGGGTTGGTTGTGCAGCCCCTAGCAGCCCTACAGCATTCTGCCCCAAGTGAGGCTTCCAGAGAGCTGGCCAATCAGAAGAAAGTGGACACATAGGGAGGTAGGCCTTAAAGAGACAGTATCAGGCAGAGGCTGAAATAACGGATTTGACAGATGCCAGTATACGATAAATAAGGAGTTTTTTTAGATGCAAGTCAGGCGAAAGCTGCTCTATAGCTTTCGCATACTGACAAACATGAAAGGTTAAAATGAGGAGAATATGAGATCTTTAAAGAGTGTTTGGGTTGAGAGAGGATTTTTCAAAGAAATAAACAAAACACTATTCTGTGAAACAGTAAATGCATATTACACCAGTCCTCTGACATAGCACATTTTGTTATAGAAGTTTGTTATATAATTTTAGTAAACACCATGATAATACATTTTGTGCTATTTTAAATTTCTTTGCTTGATCACACTTTTGTGACATCACTGAAGACGGCTTCTTCATAGAGGAAACATTTTGTTCATTTACTTCAATTATCACGGCTGTCAGCAGCGATGTAATTAATGTCTCTTTGTAATCATCTCCACTGTAGAGGAAAGTCGGTGCGGAGAAGCTCCTGTGATTCCTAATGCGGAAGTCACTTTCCTAAACCTCCGTAGCAGACAAGAACTGCAGATAGCTTGTCAAGATGGATACCGCGCTCACACTGACCGTTTATCATGTGAAGACGGAAATTGGAATTTAGATGAATTATTGCCGGAATCAATTTGTAAACGTGAGTTAATAGTCAGTTCTTACTGTAGATCATAAAAGTATTTATAAAATGTACAGGATGTAACTCTGTGCTGTGTGTATTTTGATATGTTGCAGCTGTCTCCAATCCCTGCAAACCCCCACCTAAAATTGAAAATGCTGTAATTGTGAAGTCTTACCAAAAGCAATACCTGTCTGACTCGGAGGTGACTTATCAGTGCCGTGATAAGTACACGATGGAGGGAGAGGGCACGGTTCGATGCTTGGATGGCCAATGGGAAATTAAGAACATTTCATGTAGACGTAAGTACATCCAAAATGAAAGGATTTCAAGAAAAAGTACGTACAAATTCAAAACTGTCCTCATGAATATGTGCAAAATGGAATTTCAGTGCATCAAATTTTTTGCTTGATGGTTCAACGGACACTTGATTTGTACCTGTGAGTTTTATGACATCTTCAGAGTTTTGGTGTGTTTACCGACACAAATTAATTTATGATGATCAGAGATTAGATACGATGGAATTAAAAATGAGATCAATTGGTGTAGATATACTCACACATTTATTGTTTTGATCCCTCAAATTCCTGTATGTGAAGGTAAGAGCTTAAACAGAGGCCCACTATCAGCTGGTACTTTATTTATTTGTCATTCCCTTATAAAGAGTTAATCGCTCACCTGCCTAAGTGTGGATACATTTATATTTGATCCTGTTTCCTTCTCCAGCTCGGAAGTGTCCAGTGATTCATGTCGGCGATAATGTTCAGGTGATTAGGGACCCGGAGGACGCAACCTACGACAATGTAGTTCGATTTAGCTGCAAGTCTAACACAGAGGTTCTGAATGGGACGTCGGAGATCTCATGTGATGAAAATGGAGAGTGGAGTGACCAGGCTCCAAGCTGTGAAGGTAAAGCAGGCTTTCTTAAGAGAGAACCAAACACACAGGAAAATCTGATGTGCAAAAAAACTGCAGTTCCTCAAGTGTCCACTAGAGGCTGGCTGCAAAACCCAAGGAATCCCCATTGGGTCATGTAGCATATTTAAACATGTCTTCAGCTTAGTACAAAAAACATTTTTTGGTGTCTAGCTCATATCTTTGTTCGTGCACCACGTAAGGGGGAAGAATTATTTTTTTACTTGTGTTTTGATTATGCAAAGGCAAAGAGTTTTGTATTTTTTCAAAATTGGGGCGTGGGTGATATGAAAGGCAGGTGGGCAGGTTGAAGCTCTTTACCAGGAAGCTTAAAGTTCCTGCATTAACAAAATATTTTCCACTTTTTAATCCAGTGTACCTGTGTTAAAAGTTAATTTATCTGACATTATTTTTCAATTTAATTCAATATTTTTTTTTAACTTTACATACTTTATTGATCCCTGAGGGGAAATTCTGGTTTACATTCTGTTATTGAGAGACATGCTTCTCATATAGAAAGGCCTGAAAAACACACATGCACAAACAGGACCTGTGGACATGCATTAGAGGAGAGATAAGTTGGGCTGCTGTGCTCAGAAAGTGACATGGCACCTCTCCAGCCACCAGACCAACATTATCTGCCATTAACTAACTTGTTGAGCAATTAAAAGGCTTTGCCGGAGCTAACAATCCAATGAAATTCATCCCAACATTATGCCCCGCCTTTTGTATTGTGATTGGTGCAGGACTTTAAGGTCCGCCTCAGCTCCACCTCTTTGCTTCTTTCTAGTTTGATTTAGGTGGAGACAGCTTTTCCAATACTAGGATTCAGAATGCCTCTTTAAAACCAGTGGGTGAAGTCACTGAGACTACGTCCATGTTTTATAAAGTCTATGATTTTTACACAATTAGAAAAAATGGTGGTAAAATAAATCCCCTTAAAAAATAGAGAGAAAAAAAGTAAACATAAAATGTTGCTTCTGATTGCTAATCATGCACATACACAATGCTTCCTCTTGGACATCATGACTTTATTTATGCTCAGGATGGCATGTTTTAAATGATAATAGTCAACAGTTAAGATTTGACAGGAAAATTAGCTCCACATGGTGCAACTGCTATGCAAGACTTTCACAGGGGAAACTGAGTTTTCCCATCTGCAATCTAACAGGGAGAACAGAAAGTAAAAGTGGAACTGCTCAGAATGAATTCATATATTTGAGAAGCGCCACAGCAATCTCTTTCCAGGAATCCATTCTCTAATGGTGTGAGCATGACAGAACTCTGGTTAAGGATATATTAAAGGGAATCTGCTGTCTATCATCATTTAGTGTCATTAACATTAAATTTATACCCATATTTCAATGAATAATTGTAAAATAGGTCCAAAATGTTGGTGTCAAATGAGCAGCTGATCTTCATTGCATTCTTTATTGAAAACAAATGTAGTTATTATGATGATTGTGTGTATATTTTTCAACAGAGTTCAAATGTGCAATACCTCAGATTCAACATGGACAATTAACTGGACAGCTCCGAGATCACAAAGAACATGAAGTCCTGCATTTTGAGTGCAATCAGAGGTTCAATAAACAGACTGAAAGACCGTCAAAATGCACAAAAATAGGAACTAAAGCCGAGTTCAGTCCAGCGCCTGTGTGTGAGCGTAAGTATAAACTGAGTTATATCGGTTATATCACACTGACTGGTGGGAGGTGAAGGGTTGTTGTGGGATTGTCGACTGCCTCGATCAACAAACTGATGAACAGAATCTTCTTTTTCTCCTACAAAATGCAGCAACAAAATGTAAACTGCCGCTGACGACACTCGAAGGCACCAGATATGCCACTTCCCAAAATGTGTTTTCACCTGGAGACACAGTCACAACCAGATGTGGTTATAAGTACTGGATCTCTACACCTCAGAGCACCTCAGCTGTATCCACATGTAATGACGACGGAGAATGGGATATCACACCAGTTTGCCAAGGTATAGAAGTGCATGGTATCACAGTAATCATATCATGAGACGGTTGTTTACTGCGCCGTGTTTATCAGTCATTAAACTGTGGTGATGATGATTATTAATGCCATCTTGATCTACCAAAGATTAACAAGTCTTTCTCTTGTTTTAGAGGTGAGGTGCAGCATTGAAACAGACTCACGTGTGTCTTATTGGGGTGTCTATCAGGGACAAATAATAACACTGGATGAGGG
Source organism: Labrus bergylta (assembly GCF_963930695.1). NCBI lineage: Eukaryota > Metazoa > Chordata > Actinopteri > Labriformes > Labridae > Labrus > Labrus bergylta. Next base: position 9,477,233 of record NC_089200.1, read on the forward strand.
TGTAAGCTATCAGTGTAAAATAGGATATAGGGAAACATCAAGCTGGGCCAGGTGCACCAGAGATGGATGGAGTCCAAATCCACTTTGTCAAGGTATTGTGAAGTTTTCTTTAGTTAATAATATGAGTATTAATGTTCAACCCGTGTCTGAGAAAGCGGGGAAGGACATTGGGTCTAATTAGGATTAGCCTTCTGGCTGATGTACCACAGAAAAATTCTAGACATGTTCAGGAACACCAGCCACTGAAATTTTCCAAACTTGCTACTCACACTTGTCCCTCACAATGGGCCTCAGTCACTAACAGTGCATACGCATAAAGCTTAAACCGTGCGTACAAACGTTTGAAGCACAAATCTGGGATTCATCAATATAGTCTTACTTGAAATTGTTGTTACTCTGCAAACAAAAGTAGAACTTCCTCAGACCATGCGTACGCACAAATGATTAACCAGCTTTCTCAGAAAATGTTAACATAACTATTTTAACTAAATGCATGACATATTAAAAATACATTCATTAAAATATATATATATACATGAAAATGTTTAAAAAGATGCATAAAAAATGTGAATTAACTAATGAATTGACTGAATGTATTAAATAATTATGAATTGTTCACCTTTTCATCCTTTAATCTAAAATCTTAAATCTAATCGTCGACCACTCCCACTAATATTGCCATGAAATATTACACCTGTTACCAAAACCAGCTGACTAATCTGAGACTATTTAAGAGCATACAGGGAATTTACATGATTGTGATTTATGTATAAGAAAGTGTAAAGATCTAGCCTTGCTGAAAGATATTGCAGCCGGTGCCTTCAGAAGAGAGTGTGTTGAATGGTTTATCAGCTGATTCTGTCTGCCAATGCATGTACAGAATTGCTGTGACTATGTCATTAACTGTAACAGTATCTAAGCCCCCAGACACACTGCTCTTTTTTGCCTTTTGGGGCCATCTCCTAAAAACTTCTACTCGTTTCCACCTCACCTTCCGCTCTCGTACTGATACACCAAACGGATGTCCTTACATGGAGAGATGGGGGCGTGATAGAATGACGATTGCGGGTTGCAGGCACGCGCCTCACGGTCGTGGTCGTTATTTGTACAAGATATCCAAGATAGCTGGAGGATAAAAGTCCAACACTATAACAACAGTTTTTCTGCTTTTATATCAATGCTACCATTATTGGGCATTTACACATTATCAACAAAAGAGCTAAGAAGAACATAATGGCCAACTGAAGAGATCATAAGCATCTTCATTACTTGCACAACGATCTCACTGGTAGCGTAAAATCGTCATCACCCCGTGCCACTCACAGTGAATTTTCCTGACATATCAGCTCAGGCTACTTAATTTGCAAGTTCTACCCGGGAGTTGGCCAGAAAAAAGTCTGGGTAATGAATGGTATGAATCTAGGCAGTTGGCATTCACATCACACATGCAGCTCAACATGCACGTCCCGTTTTGTGCATGTTTGAGAGCACCATATACGTCCCCTTTGAGGCCAGTTCACACCAACGATTATTTTCCAAGATGGTGCAGTTTATTTATTTTTTTGGTTGTTTGTTTTGTGTATGACAGGAGGAGACTGAAACTCTTAACATATGACAGGCCTACTCAAGAGCCTGCCTTAAAGTCAAACTAGCGTGGTATCACTTTTTCCCACACACTTTACCTGGGCTGTTCACCAAGCTGTATGAAGGGCAATCCAAGTATGTTTGGCGACCAAGCAGCAACCTCTGGTGTGAAAAATGAAGCCAATGCAGAAGTGCCTAATCTGGCATTTGTCGAGGGTCCCCTTGTTCTCTATTCATTTCCATGATTTCCGAAAGACCAACAATGATGAATAATTGTACCATCGAGTGAGTTAGAAGTGTGAACAGAACTGTGTTTAACTGCAATTTTCTTTTTCAGATATAACATGCAACAGACGTGAGGTTCCAAATACTGATATTGTGAGCAATGACAAGCAGACGTACATTTACAACGAAAAGGTCAGTTACGTCTGCAAGGATGGTTTTGAAGGACAATTCATTCTCACCTGTAAAGACAATTACTGGTCTGGGAATGCGAGATGCGAAGGTAAGAAACAACAGAACAATAAGTTCATTGTTAAAATACATTGTTTTGTTTAGCTCATCTGTTTTTTTTTGTCGTGTAAGCATTTGGAGAAGATCTTTCGAAATTACGACTTGGAGAAACCCTTAAAACTTCATGACTCCCAGTCAACACAGTAACTTTTAGATCAGTTAAGATCTTAGTTAGTCAGTCAGTAAGCAAAAAAATACTGTGAATTTTATTTCATTGACTTATGCTCCCTTTGAGTTGTTGGAAACCCCGACAGCAGAACAAGGGGTTGTGTTATACCGAGGTCCCACTACACCACTTTATTTTCTGTTATGACGGTCACTGTGTCAGATTAGGCGATCACAGAGACAAACATTTTGTACCGTGACTTGACCGACATGACATGACAGAATACATGGTTGTTAGCTGATGTGATGCCGTTGGAAGGGAGACGATGGGCAAGACGACACCCGGAAAGAAGAATGTAAACGAAAACAAAATAATTGCCAGAACGTGACAAACTCTTCCAGTGTTGCATAGTTCAGTCTCGCAGCACCAATTTTCTGTAAGGAGGTTGTGAGGCGTCCCAGATGCGGCCTTGATTGTAGTTCAGGAAGAACTGTGTTACAGGATACAATGATCCATTTTCAAGGTAGACGGGTCCTGAAACCCTACATCTGCCGGATCGCTTACAACGTGTAGTCTGACCTCAGCTTAGACTTACTCAATGTTGGTCGTGTTTTTTTTTCCAATGATAGTGAAGTTTATGCTTATCACTTAAATCCCATGTATTTCACCAATTACCCTACACACCTGTAAAGAAACAACCGCTTGACAATAACCCACAGCACTTGTGACAGTGTAGCTTCTAATACTTAGTTTGGCTAATCATAGAATGCGAGCTAATGCTAATCAAAACTATTTGGTTACTGTTGTGAACTGATGCTAGCTCAAGTATGCAAGCATTAGTACACATGACTGTTGGTTCAATAACAAGAAAACGTTAACGTCACTGAGCGGCTGAGACATAAAAGTGTTAGACAACACATTTGTGCTGGGCACGCACACTTGAGCTCTTGAGTGGGTACGGAAAGTATTCAGACCCCTTTACATTTTTCACTCTTTGTTTCATTGCAGCCATTTGCTAAAATCAAAAAAGTTCATTTTATTTCTCATTAATGTACACTCAGCACCCCATCTTGACAGAAAAAAAAACAGAAATGTAGAAATTTTTGCAAATTTATTAAAAAAGAAAAACTGAAATATCACATGGTCATAAGTATTCAGACCCTTTGCTCAGTATTGAGTAGAATCACCCTTTTGAGCTAGTACAGCCAATGAGTCTTCTTGGGAATGATGCAACAAGTTTTTCACATCTGGATTTGGGGATCCTCTGCCATTCTTCCTTGCAGATCCTCTCCAGTTCTGTCAGGTTGGATGATGAACGTTGGTGGACAGCCATTTTCAGGTCTCTCCAGAGATGCTCAATTGGGTTTAGGTCAGGGCTCTGGCTGGGCCAGTCAAGAATGGTCCAAAGCCACTCCTTTGTTATTTTAGCTGTGTGCTTAGGGTCATTGTCTTGTTGGAAGGTGAACCTTCGGCCCAGTCTGAGGTCCTGAACACTCTGGAAGAGGTTTTCTTCCAGGATATCTCTGTACTTGGCCGCATTCATCTTTCCTTCAATTGCAACCAGTCGTCCTGTCCCTGCAGCTGAAAAACACCCCTATAGCATGATGCTGCCACCCCCATGTTTCACTGTCGGGATTGTATTGGGCAGGTGATGAGCAGTGCCTGGTTTTCTCCACACATACCGCTTAGAATGAAAGCCAAAAAGTTCAATCTTGGCCTCATCAGACCAGAGAATCTTCTTTCTCATAGTCTGGGAGTCCTTCATGTGTTTTTTGGCAAACTCTATGCGGGCTTTCATACGTCTTGCACTGAGGAGAGGCTTTCGTCGGGCCACTCTGCCATAAAGCCCCGACTGGTGGAGGGCTGCAGTGATAGTTGACTTTGTGGAACTTTCTCCCATCTCCCTACTGCATCTCTGGAGCTCAGCCACAGTGATCTTTGGGTTCTTCTTTACCTCTCTCACCAAGGCTCTTCTCCCACGATTGCTCAGTTTGGCTGGACGGCCAGGTCTAGGAAGAGTTCTGGTCATCCCAAACTTCTTCCATTTAAGGATTATGGAGGCCACTGTGCTCTTAGGAACCTTGAGTGCTGCAGAAATTCTTTTGTAACCTTGGCCAGATCTGTGCCTTGCCACAATTCTGTCTCTGAGCTCCTTGGGCAGTTCCTTCGACCTCATGATTCTCATTTGCTCTGACATGCACTGTGAGCTGTAAGGTTTTATATAGACAGGTGTGTGCCTTTCCTAATCAAGTCCAATCAGTTTAATTAAACACAGCTGGACTCCAATGAAGGAGCAGAACCATCTCAAGGAGGATCAGAAGAAATGGACAGCATGTGAGTTAAATATGAGTGTCACAGCAAAGGGTCTGAATACATATGACCATGTGATATTTCAGTTTTTCTTTTTTAATAAATTTGCACAAATTTCTACTTTTCTGTTTTTTTTCTGTCAGGATGGGGTGCTGAGTGTACATTAATGAGAAATAAAATGAACTTTTTTGATTTTAGCAAATGGCTGCAATGAAACAAAGAGTGAAAAATGTAAAGGGGTCTGAATACTTTCCGTACCCACTGTATATGTCCACCTTTTCAAACAGTCCCCTGTGGTCTACATGAATCAGAGCAAGCAGCAACCTCTTGTGTGAAAAATGAAGCCAATGCAGAAGTGCCTAATCCGGCATTTGTCGAGGGTCCGCTTGAGGCTGACTCTAAGAGCCCTGAAACTCACATACACACCCCATTCCAAAATGGAAGTTTTTACAGTAGATATTAACATGTTTACAGCCTGGTCCAAAAAAAGAAATAGGTCTTATTAGTTATTGTCCTCATGGGCAAATAGCCTCTCAGTGGTGGTCTTGATCGGTCTTAATTTAAAATCCTGAGTCCGCCCAATCTGAGACAAGACCGAGTAAAAATGCTTTGTTTCAAGACAAGACTGAGACCTAAAAAAAGGCTTACAGACCGGTCTTGAGACCAAGACCAATTGTTGATTCTATTGCCTGAGTGCCTGTGTTTCTGTATGTTTCTTGGTTCCATTTTGTACTTATACCGACAACCCAGGACCTCGACTTGATAATCTCGGAATGTCCTTTGAGAGAAACACACAACAACTGAATTATGACCACTACCATTCAGTTTGACCAGTACTGTAAACCCAGTTTAATCCATCACAAATGCAATGGCATTTCACCGATTTCAACAAACAAAGCAGGCACTGAGGAAGATCTAAAGGCTCCTGAACAGATTCTTAATGCTTTAGATTGAACAATATCTATTTTTTTAAAGAGTCTTGGCAGCAGAGACATACATAACACAGCCATGATCAAACACTGACCTTATACATAGCTTGATAAATTGTGTGCATGGTTCCTCTCTCTGCACTCCATTCACAACCACATAAACGTTTCTTTCTATGTAGTACTTTTCCACATTTCTCAATTATATTTCTGATATGAACGGCCCAAGTGAGCCTTTCATCAAACCATACTACCAAAAACTTAAATTCCTTTACTCTTTCTAAAGGACAACCATACAAACACAGCTCTATATCAAGCATTGTTTTTCTTAAAGCCAAACACTGTGTACAACACTACAGCACATCAATTAAACCTGATGCATTTTGAGACGTGGTACTGAACACCTTTTTTTCTCTCTCTCTCTCTTTTTTTTCTCTCCCACAGCTTAGTAACCAGCTCCAGCAGACTCTCAATAAAAACACCATATTTACATTTTTCCATGGGCCTTTAATTTGTTGTGTGGTCAGAGCATTTAATAAACCAGCTGTTTTGATTGTTCTTATTGTTGAAGCTTCATGATGAATAACTAACACTATGCTTATTGGAAAGGGTATCTTGGAAAAATGTATTCAATTTTGGTTTATAATGCTGAAGTTGTGAAGATGTGGCTTATACAGTAAGCATTCAAAGACTATTTCATTTCAAACTTTTAAAAGCAGATGAATTAAAAACAGTTACAATTTCAAAAAAAGTGGCTTGAAATCAAAACAATACTAATCTTTAGAGTTTGCTGGTGTTTGGGGCATCTAAAGAAAATGCAGATTTGCAGAGCGAAAACTAATGGGACTTTAACAACGAGCCAATCAGAAGAACGAGTTATGTAGGTGCCAGAACTCCACTCCAACAGGTCTGTGGTGTGAGGTGCATGTTTTACAATAAGAGCCTTGAAAATATGTAAAAAACAAAGTTTGTTGCGCCGGGAGCTGGCCACGACACAAGACCGGCCTGTCGGCAGCAACCGTCTCACAGCTATATTGCTATATAGCCGCCTTTGGCCGCTGCCAGTTCAGCAGCCGAGATATAATGCCTGCCTGTCAGCAGCGGTGAGGACGAGGAGCCAGGAGTCTGTTCTTTGCCACAAATTTCCAAGATCAATTCTAGAAGAAATTTCGGAATCAGTTGAGGAAATGGCCTTATGTGTTGAAGTAAATATGTCTGTAAATGTTTTTATTACTATATTTCTACTGCTATACTGTATATTTTGGAGAAACTGTATCGATGGAATTTCTCTCTGGGATTAATAAAAATGCAGATTTACCGAGGTCAGCGAAAACTAGAGGGACTCTTGCCACTACCTGCCCAGGGACAACAGATGGAAAGCAACTAGTTAGGTAAATCTGGTACAAAGCATCTCTTCTCTTCTGAAACTAATGGGTTTTTTTTCACTGTCCCTGATTCAAATAAACTAATAAACTTTACTAAACTAAACTTTAACAAGAAGCCAATCAGAAGAACGAATTCATGTAGGTGCCCGAATTCCACTCCAACAAAGCCAACGTTTAAAAAGCCAACTTTCTGTCGCAACTTGGAGACATGGACAGTTTTTACAGGGAACTTAAAAGTAAATTCCTCATCGAGCCACATGCCAAGATATTTATACTCATTGACACTCTCAATGTCTGAGCCATTTAAAGAAGATATGTGTACACTTTCATAATCAATATTTTTGGCTCTGGAGAATAGAATTAATTTTGTTTAAATCTCATGAAGTAGCTGTTTTTGGTTAATGATAAATTCTTGGATACAATTAAAAGGAAGTTGCAAGTTTTTTGATGGCTAATTGTACAGAATCTGCAGTACTGTACAAAATAGTGTCGTCTGCATAGCAGCGGGCATGACAACCATTCAAAGAAGAAACAATGTCATTAATATAATCAGTGAACAGCATGGGACCCAAGACTGAACCTTGTGGCACACCTCTATTGATAAACAAAAATTCAGATTTAGCGTGACCTAACTTAACACACTGACGTTTGTCAAACAAGTTATATATAGAGGGCATGTTTAATAATAAATAAATTAACCTTGGGGGTAGTAGTTCTGTCTGTAGGGACTGAATTTACCCTCTGGGATTAATAAAGTATGTCAAATTTAAATTAAATTAAAAGCATTTCTTTAAAAAAACATTTTTATAATATATCTACTTCTTGATCAAGGTTACTGCAGATTCTTAAGCAGTCTTAAATGTTGGGTCATAAAGTGTCTTAAAAAATAATGATAAATCTAATAGTTAGGGCTGGTGCTGGTGTAGACCGGCTCCTAGTTATGCTGCTATAGGCTTAGACTACCGGGGCAACTGGCACCTTGAGCTCTTATTTCTCCCTCTCTCTATCTCTGTCTCTCGCTGTGCGTACAGTACATCATATTACTGCATGTATCTATCTGTAAATCTCAGTCACTAACCACATATTTTCCTGGAGGCTCCTCAGGATTGTTGGTGGACGGCCTTCCTGAACAACAACTCCCCACTTCGCCACTGTTCCCTATATCCCTCTTCCTGCATCTTATCCCATCTCCCCCTATCCCTTTCCAAGCCCGGAGCAGTCTAGGCCTGTGAAGGTTGTTTCGTCATTAGCCTGGGATCCGGATTTACAAATATATGAACCCATTTATAGAGTAGCTTAAACTCACCATTCAATTGGCAGCTTGCACATTGACTACTGGTTGTGTTTCATATCTCATATCAGCATTATTTAAACACACATATAGGTAAGGTGCATATTTGGCCAAGGAAGAACGTTAAATTTATAGCGCCTCAAATGTTTTTTCCATCGCAATTCCACAATTCATACTCATTCAATAAAAATAAAAGTAGGCCTATATACTGTGGTGTATTCATGGTCTTACCTTTACTGGTAAACAAAGTCCATTCGCCTATCCTTCTTGTAAAAAAGGCCTGTTCAGGTTAGTATTTTGTTCTGCATCTCCCGTTTCTGAGTGCACCTGAATGTGTTGCTCATTGTCTGAGCGCCCCTGAATGCAGCATGCACAGCGCATCTCCGAAGTGACGGCAGTGAGAGGAGACCTATGGAGGAGACATGCCCAGTTTGGATTCAACTAAAGGGACTCGTGTATTTTCTGACGGACTTTATTGTTATTGTGTGCGTCCTTGAGACAAATGATTTGCGTATTGCTGGAAATTAATGTCTTTTGTATTGTTCATAGCAACTTTCAATGTCTGTTCAATTTCTAAGTGCTGATGTTGTTTTTCACTTTAAATACATGCTAATTGATAACAGTAGCAAGTGTTTTCAACAGTCTGTATCCTGGATGTATAAGTGACATTCCTAATTGTCTTTCTTTTATTTATTTCATTATAGAACCCCACACACACACACACACATATATATATACACATATAGGTTCAGTTTTTTCAAGAAAAGGAAAGGCCTCAAACTCATGCCTTGTACTGTTCACCTGAATTTTATATAAATGGCTTGAACTGGAACTGGATTCTCCATCTTTCTTCCTCACTCACACCTTTGCATCAAAAATAGTGTCCTGACCCGACACCCTGAGGTGATTGCTGCCACCCTTTATTGGATTCTTAATACCTCTCATACACTTCTGGACTAAAATATCTGTAACTTTGTCCTTAAAAGTCCTCATTATCTTCTTTTAGTTTTAAAAGTCTTCCATTATTTATCACTTCACATTTTGATTGAAAGTCCAATTCTGAGAAATATTTAAGCTTAGATATAAAATCTCCCTCTTCCATTTTTGCAATCAGAGCCAAATTTTGAAATAAAAATTCTACATAGAAGGGGAGCAACATCAAAACAAGCATAAACTCTTGACCTTATGAGCCTCACGCAACCTGAAGCACGCCCCCTGCAGTTGAGGCAGAGGTACTGGCTGCCTCACCTCATGCTTTTTCAGTGCAGTTTTATGTCAAATTAGACTAAATATGTTATAAACACACGTGAAATACATTACTTATTCTATGGAAAGTGAGGACGTATAATAAAAGTGTCTACAAACATTACATTGGTGACAAACAGTAAGAAAGCAAAAGGCATACGCTCAACCCGGTTTGTGAGGGATTGCGCAATCTGGGATGAGGCTCAACTCGTCGCTGCCTCACCTCGCATGTCTCCGGCGGAGAGTTTTTGGGTTTGGGTTTTAAAAGGTCTTACATTTCAAGAGCCAGTTGGCCCTTCAGTTGTCTGAGGTGGGCGGGTGTTTTCAACACTGGTACTTTTTCATCTTTGAATGTCCTCAAACTGAGAACAACAAGTTACTGACGTGCTTTGAAGGAATTCAGTCTCGTGTACTCAGCATTGTGGTCATTTTTCTTTTTTCCTTTTAAGCATGAATCATTCATGTTGACATAAAACTGTTTTTGCTTGCTCAGTCAGTGACTTTTAATCTAATTGCTTCATTGACTGGTTGCTCCATGGAGGGATTTTTTTCTAATGAACTTTGTCTATTCCAGTAATATTTAAATCTGTTTGCCAACTGGAAGCCTAATGTTTGCAAACACAAATGTAACAAACATTCAGCATTTCTATTTCACTTGAACTTTTGGTGCCATCTGGTTAAAGTGTGATTTCATGTGTTGTATTATATATGTTTACTTTCATAACTAAATAATTAAATATCTAAATTAATTAAAAATTGTTAGTTTTTTGTTAAGAACTTACATTACCTTAAATATTTCCAACAGTAATCAAAGCCAGAGAAATCCGTAATTTTATAGTATTAACAGGACGTGTCTTGTGCTGCCATGATGAGCCGCCATGACAGACGCAAAATGTTTATCGTTGCCAAGGAAACAGCGGCTATTACGTTAAAGATCGTGAGCTGCTATTGAAAAGCTGCTGTACTGTTGCTTTATGTGCTGCTGTGATAAAAACATCATGTAAATTATGACATTATATATAATTATATTTAAATCTATTCTTTTTGTGAGGTCGGATTCGCTCGTTCGTATTGACTACAGAGTTCATTTTCACAGTGGGGGGATTCCCCACTAGCCTAAACATCATCTTTTGTTATTGTTTTGATTGAGAGCCCCATGGCAGAGGATTTTACATATTGTGCGTTCAAGGCTTTTAAGGTTTAAATGAATCTGTTTCACTTTTTTGAAACATGAGCATGCAGGAAGTAAAAAATGTGCATGTTGTATGTTGAACATTAAAATTACATTAATTTAGATATTTGAATGTAAACAATGTCATTCAATTCTACATACTATACCTTTAATATAGGTGTGCCACAAGGTTCAGTCTTGGGTCCCATGCTGTTCACTGTTCATGTTGGTTGGTTGTCATGCCCGTCTCTATCCAGACAACACTATTTTGTATTGTACTGCAGATTCTGTACAATTAGCCATCAAAAACTTGTAACTTGCTTTTAATTCTATGGAAGAATTTGTCATTAACCAAAAACAGCTACTTAATGAGATCAAAACAAAATTCTATTTTCTTCAAATTTCACATTATTGTGCAGAAAAATCATTGTTGATTTTTCAACTGGACGCCGTCTATCACTCTGTCCTCAGATTTATAACTGGTGATAGATTCGGCAGAACAAGCCTTCGTTTTTATATATTTTCAAGGCCCTTATTGTAAAACATACACCTCACATCACAGACCTGTTGGAGTGGAGTTCTGGCACCTACATGACTCGTTCTTCTGATTGGCCCTTAAAGTCCCATTAGTTTTTGCTCGGTAAATCTGCATTTTCTTTTTGATGCCCCAAACACCCTCCAGCAAACTCTAAAGATTAGTATTCTTCCCTCTCTTGCAGAGTTCAGAATTTTTTATTCTAGCTACTTTGTTTGAAATTGTAACTGTTTTTAATTCATCTGTTTTTAAAGGTTTGAAATGAAATAGTCTTTGAATGCTTACTCTATAAGCCACAGCTTCACAACTTCTGCATTATAAACCTAAATTTGTCATGATTTGGTATTATTTAGTTTTGTATTTTCAGTGTTTCCTTATGTTCTAGTGTGTTTTCATCATTCTTGAGTTCTGTGTGTCTTCAGTGTTTCACGTATTTTATTTTGTAGTTGTCCTCTGTGTTTCTTGTGTCCATTCCTTCCTCTGTGTGTTTCCCTCCATTGTGATTGCCCTCATTGTCTTCACCTGTGTTATTAGTCTCACCTGTGTTTGATTACCCCATGTCTATTTAGTCTCTGTGTTTCTTCCATTCTGTGTCAGTTCATTGTTGCCAGTATTGTTTGGCGTGTGTTGGAGTGTCAGTGCTTGTCAATTTTGGGATTTTTTTCAGTTTGGACATTTTGATAGATAGTTTTAGTTTCTGCCTTTTTGTTTTAATAAATAGTTTTATTAGTTTATTCTGCACTTGGGTCCACCTCCCTTGTTTTACACACCGAACTGTAACTAAATTGAATCAATTTTTCCACGATACCCTTTCCAATAAGCATATTGTTGGTTATTCATCATGAAGCTTCATCAGTAAGAACAATCAAAACAGTTGGTTTATTAAATGCTCTGACCACACAACAAATTGAAGGACCATGGAAAAAATGTAAATATGGTGGTTTTTATTGAGAGTCTGCTGGAGCTGGTTACTAAGCTGTAAAAAAAGAGAGAGAGAGAGAGAAAAAGGTGTTCAGTACCACGTCTCAAAATGCATCAGGTTTAATTGATGTGCTGTAGTGTTGTACACAGTGTTTGGCTTTAAGAAAAACAATGCTTGATATAGAGCTGTGTTTGTATGGTTGTCCTTTAGAAAGAGTAAAGGAATTTAAGTTTTTGGTAGTATGGTTTGATGAAAGGCTCACTTGGGCCGTTCATATCAGAAATATAATTGAGAAATGTGGAAAAGTACTACATAGAAAGAAACGTTTATGTGGTTGTGAATGGGGTGCAGAGAGAGGAACCATGCACACAATTTATCAAGCTATGTATAAGGTCAGTGTTTGATCATGGCTGTGTTATGTATGTCTCTGCTGCCAAGACTCTTTAAAAAAAATAGATATTGTTCAATCTAAAGCATTAAGAATCTGTTCAGGAGCCTTTAGATCTTCCTCAGTGCCTGCTTTGTTTGTTGAAATGGGTGAAATGCCATTGCATTTGTGACGGATTAAACTAGGTTTACAGTACTGGTCAAACTGAATGGTAGTGGTCATAATTCAGTCATACAGAAACACAGGCACTCAGGTAATAGAATCAACAATTGGTCTTGGTCTCAAGACCGGTCTGTAAGCCTTTTTTTAGGTCTCAGTCTTGTCTTGAAACAAAGCATTTTTACTCGGTCTTGTCTCAGATTGGGCGGACTCAGGATTTTAAATTAAGACTGATCAAGACCACCACTGAGAGGCTATTTGCCCATGAGGACAATAACTAATAAGACCTATTTCTTTTTTTGGACCAGGCTGTAAACATGTTAATATCTACTGTAAAAACTTCCATTTTGGAATGGGGTGTGTATGTGAGTTTCAGGGCTCTTAGAGTCAGCCTCAAGCGGACCCTCGACAAATGCCGGATTAGGCACTTCTGCATTGGCTTCATTTTTCACACAAGAGGTTGCTGCTTGGTCGCCAAACATACTTGGATTGCCCTTCATACACCTTGGTGAGCAGCCCAGGTAAAGTGTGTGGGAAAAAGTGATACCACGCTATTTTGACTTTGAGGCAGCCACATGAATTACTGGACACTTCTGAGCTGGAGAAGGAAACATGATCAAATTTAAATGTATCCATACTTAAGCAGGTAAGCTCTTACCTTCACATACAGGAATTTGAGGGATCAAAACAATAAATGTGTGAGTATATCTACACCAATTGATCTCATTTTTAATTCCATCGTATCTAATCTCTGATCATCATAAATTAATTTGTGTCGGTAAACACACCAAAACTCTGAAGATGTCATAAAACTCACAGCTACAAATCAAGTGTCCGTTGAACCATCAAGCAAAAGATTTGATGCACTGAAATTCCATTTTGCACATATTCATGAGGACAGTTTTGAATTTGTACGTACTTTTTCTTGAAATCCTTTCATTTTGGATGTACTTACGTCTACATGAAATGTTCTTAAATTCCCATTGGCCATGCAAGCATCGAACCGTGCCCTCTCCCTCCATCGTGTACTTATCACGGCACTGATAAGTCACCTCCGAGTCAGACAGGTATTGCTTTTGGTAAGACTTCACAATTACAGCATCTTCAATTTTAGGTGGGGGTTTGCAGGGATTGGAGACAGCTGCAACATATCAAAATACACACAGCACAGAGTTACATCCTGTACATTTTATAAATACTTTTATGATCTACAGTAAGAACTGACTATTGACTCACGTTGACAAATTGATTCCGGCAATAATTCATCTGAACTCCAATTTCCGTCTTCACATGATAAACGGTCAACCTGATTGCGGTATCCATCTTGACAAGTTATCTGCAGTTCTTGTCTGCTACGGAGGTTTAGGAAAGTGACTTCCGCATTAGGAATCACAGGAGCTTCTCCGCACCGACTTTCCTCTACAGTGGAGATGATTACAAAGAGACATTAATTACATCGCTGCTGACAGCCGTGATAATTGAAGTAAATGAACAAAATGTTTACTCTATGAAGAAGCCGTCTTCAGTGATGTCACAAAAGTGTGATCAAGCAAAGAAATTTAAAATAGCACAAAATGTATTATCATGGTGTTTACTAAAATTATATAACAAAATGTGCTATGTCAGAGGACTGGTGTAATATGCATTTACTGTTTCACAGAATAGTGTTTTGTTTATTTCTTTGGAAAATCCTCTCTCAACCCAAACACTCTATAAAGATTTCATATTCTCCTCATTTTCACCTGTCATATTGTCAGAATGTGAAACCTATAAAACAGCTTTTGCCCGATTTGTGGCCAAAAAAACTCCTTATTTAAAGTACTGCTACTTACTGTACTGTACCCCCCCCCCACCCCTCAACCCAACAAAGATGAATTACCAATGCAGTCTTGAAGTCCAGACCACTTCCTGCCTTCACATACGGCTTCTCCCCACCAGCCTTTGGTGGGAAGCTTAAAATTGTCATTGCAGGTGTAGTACAGCTTGTTATCCTCCTGAGCAACAACAAATCCATTTTGAATTTCAGCTTCTCCACATGCAGTCGCTATATAAAAAAAGAACAAAGAAGGATTATATTCAGACAGCACTGATGGAAAGATATAAGTACATAGTATCATGTGAAGTCCTTTGAGGAGGGCCATCGTCGTCTGTATGATTCCAGTGCTTGAGTCTAAATTCAAGAACAATCTCTCTAAGCTGTGAACTTTTACTCATGTGAAAACAAATGAACATTTAACTGTTCGAACTAGTAACACCTTTTATATTAAACGTTTGCTTCTTTTTATCTTGGAGGAAGTGTTAGATATTTCTGTTGCTGAAAAGACAAAGAAACTAGAATCGCACGTTAAGCATTGTATTTGTCATTGTACTGTCGTAAAATTTCTTACCTTGACAGCTCTGAATCCCAGTCCATTTACCTTTCTCACAGGTAACATAGAAGGACATATCACGATCGTGCTCACAGGTGTATTGTACTGCTTGGTTGTGCTGGTATGTTTCTCTTTCATTGTGGGTAATGATTGCATTGGGGATGGGATGTTTTTTACACGGTACCTCTGAAACAGATTCAGTGAAAGTGTCCGGTTAGTCACACGACCTCCACTTCATTTGACTATCTTCATGAAAAACAAAACATCTTATTTAAGTAGGCTCATCGCCAATAAAGTGTTTAAATGAAAATTCCTGTAATAGTCTTTTTTTTCCAACATTTTACTGCTGCTGAAAAGAAATAATATAAACTAAAACATCATCTTAGGACAGAACAACTGTAATTATATATTCACATCAGAGCCCCATGATATTTTGTTTAAAATAACTACAGATCTGTTCAGTTTTATTAATTTTTTTTTCTATGGGGTGATAATCAATAGTGTTGGTTAACTGGTCAGGTTGTATGGTATTTGTTTAAAGGGGCCATAAAAGGAAAAATCCATTTTGACAGTGTTTTTGAACATAGATTTGGGTAAACTAGCTGAGTGTCTACCAACCCACAAAATGTGAAATAAATCCATCCAGTCCTTTGATTGTGGTCTGCATAAGTCTTACAACACAGAGAAAAATGCTCAGTTTCAAATTTGCTCTCCTTGTGATGTCACAGTGGGATTCTGGTAAAAAAAAATCCCCTCCCCTCCCTTGGTATGTCCGCCCATGGACTCCACCCCCAGCCTATAGCAAAACTTTTGCGCAGGTACGCCATTTTTATTCTCACGACAGAGGAGTGATGTCTAACGGGAAAAATCGGGGGGGGGGGGGGCTTATTGCATTTAAAGAGACACACACACACACCCAAATGAAGCGTTCTGAGAGAGCTGGTTTATAAAGGGTCAAAAACCTCCTCTGGTGCTTGATTCATGTTATATTTTGACCAAAGCACAGCACAGATGTTTCATGTAGACCACAGGGGACTGTTTGAAAAGGTGGACATATATATGTATATGTCTTCTTTAAAGTAATGCTCGATCAAATCAACAGGAATGCACTTATAACGTCAAAACAAGAGCTCAAGTGTGCGTGCCCAGCACAAATGTGTTGTCTAACATTTTTATGTCTCAGCCTCTCGGTTACGTTCATGTTTTCTTGTTATTGAACCAACAGTCATGTGTACTAATGCTTGCATACTTGAGCTAGCATCAGTTCACAACAGTAAACAAGTAGTTTTGATTAGCATTAGCTCGCATTCTATGATTAGCCAAACTAAGTATTAGAAGCTACACTGTCACAAGCGCTGTGGGTTATTGTCAAGCGGTTGTGTCTTTGCAGGTGTGTAGGGTAATTGGTGAAATACATGGGATTTAAGTGATAAGCATAAACTTCACTATCATTTGAAAAAAAAACACGACCAACATTGAGTAAGTCTAAGCTGAGGTCAGACTACACGTTGTAAGCGATCCGGCAGATGTAGGGTTTCAGGACCCGTCTACCTTGAAAATGGATCGTTGTATCCTGTAACACAGTTCTTCCTGAACTACAATCAAGGCCGCATCTGGGACGCCTCACAACCTTCTTACAGAAAATTGGTGCTGCGAGACTGAACTATGCGACACTGGAAGAGTTTGTCACGTTCTGGCAATTATTTTGTTTTCGTTTACATTCTTCTTTCCGGGTGTCGTCTTGCCCATCGTCTTCCTTCCAACGGCATCACATCAGCTAACAACCATGTATTCTGTCATGTCATGTCGGTCAAGTCACGGTACAAAATGTTTGTCTCTGTGATCGCCTAATCTGACACAGTGACCGTCATAACAGAAAATAAAGTGGTGTAGTGTGACCTCGGTATAACACAACCCCTTGTTCTGCTGTCAGGGTTTCCAACAACTCAAAGGGAGCATAGGTCATTGAAATAAAATTCACAGTATTTTTTTGCTTGCCGACTGACTAACTAAGATTTTCTGTGTTTCTTAACTGATCTAAAAGTTACTGTGTTGACTGGGAGTCATGAAGTTTTAAGGTTTTCTCCAAGTCGTAATTTCGAAAGATCTTCTCCAAATGCTTAGACGACAAAAAAAACAGATGAGCTAAACAAAACAATGTATTTTAACAATGAACTTATTGTTCTGTTGTTTCTTACCTTCGCATCTCGCATTCCCAGACCAGTAATTGTCTCTACAGGAGAGAGTGAATTGTCCTTCAAAACCATCCTTGCAGACGTACCTGACCTTTTCGTTGTAAATGTACGTCTGCTTGTCATTGCTCACAATATCAGTATTTGGAACCTCATGTCTGTTGCATGTTATATCTGAAAAAGAAAATTGCAGTTAAACACAGTTCTGTTCACACTTCTAACTCACTCGATGGTACAATTATTCATCATTGTTGGTCTTTCGGAAATCATGGAAATGAATAGAGAACAAGGGGACCCTCGACAAATGCCAGATTAGACACTTCTGCATTGGCTATATTTTTCACACCAGAGGTTGCTGCTTGGTCATGAAACATACTTGGATTGCCCTTCATACAGCTTGGTGAACAGCCCAGGTAAAGTGTGTGGGAAAAGGTGATACCACACTAGTCTGACTTGAAGGCAGCCTCTTGAGTAGTGTTGGACTTGTTATAGTGTTGGACTTTTATCCTCCTGCTACTGTATCTAGGATATCCTGTACAGATAACGACCACAGCATCCTTTTCATTTCATGCCAAGCCTCCAGAGTCCCTCCTCCCCTCCCGTCCAACAGGGCAAACTTCACATTGTGAGGGATAAGTGTGAGTAGCAACTTTAGAAAATTTCAGTGGCAGGTGTTCCTGAAATTGTCTAGAATGTTTCCATGGAACATCAGCCAAAAGATTAATTAGACCTCAATGATTTAACATTAATACTCATGTTATTAACTAAAGAAAACTTCACAATACCTTGACAAAGTGGATTTGGACTCCATCCATCTCTGGTGCACCTGGCCGAGCTTGATGCTGCCCTATATCCTGTTTTACACCGATAGCTTACACTCTCATCCAGTGTTATTATTTGTCCCCAACGGACATTCCAAGAATACACACGTAAGTCTCTTTGATTGCTGCACCTCACCTCTAAAACAAGAGAAAGACTTGTTAATCTTTGGTAGATCAAGATGGCATTAATAATCATCATCACCACAGTTTAATTCTACACACCGCGCAGTAAACAACCGTCTCATGATGTGATTACTGTGATACCATGCACTTCTATACCTTGGCAAACTGGTGTGATATCCCATTCTCCGTCGTCATTACATGTGGATACAGCTGAGGTGCTCTGAGGTGTAGAGATCCAGTACTTATCACCACATCTGGTTGTGACTGTGTCTCCAGGTGAAAACACATTTTGGAAAGTGTCATATCTGGTGCCTTCGAGTGTCGTCAGCGGCAGTTTACATTTTGTTGCTGCATTTTGTTGGAGAAAAAGAAAATTCAGTTCATCAGTTTGTTGATCGAGGCAGTCGACAATCCCACAACAACCCTTCACCTCCCACCAGTCAGTGTAATATAACCGATATAACTCAGTTTATACTTACGCTCACACACAGGCGCTGGACTGAACTCGGCTTTAGTTCCTATTTTTGTGCATTTTGACGGTCTTTCAGTCTGTTTATTGAACCTCTGATTGTACTCAAAATGCAGGACTTCATGTTCTTTGTGATCTCGGAGCTCTCCAGTTAATCGTCCATGTTGAATCTGAGGTATTGCACATTTGATCCCTGTTGAAAAATATACACACAAGCATCATCATAACTACATTTGTTTTCCATAAAGAATGCAATGAAGATCAGCTGCTCATTTGACCCTAACATTTTGGACCTGTTTTATAATTATTAATTGAAATATGGGCATAGATCTAATGTTAATGACACTAAATGACGATGAACATCAGATTCCAGATAGGAGAGTTTTTTTCTGAGGTTTTCTTGAATGATAAACAACTATAGCAATTATTTTGATTCGGCAACCTTTCAATTTGTGGCTCAGTTGTGCCTACATTGTCAGAGTTATTCAGATGTTACATAACGGCCAATTGGTGGTCGGTTTGGCCATTACTTTTAAGTTGTTTGGTGATTAATGGTGGTTGCTGTAGTGTTTTATGCATGTAAGGGGTTCTTTCTTTGCTTTTCCCATTCCTCTCCATTTCTCTCTGAAGACCTTCCTGTGTGTTCGGTTCTCTCTTAAGAAAGCCTGCTTTACCTTCACAGCTTGGAGCCTGGGCACTCCACTCTCCATTTTCATCACAATAGATCTCCGACGTCCCATTCAGAACCTCTGTGTTAGACTTGCAGCTAAATCGAACTACATTGCCGTGGATTGCGTCCTCCGGGTCCCCAATCATCTGAACATTATCGGCCACATGAATCACTGGACACTGCTGAGCTGGAGAAGGAAACATGATGAAATTTAAATGTATCCACACTTGGGCAGGTGAGCGATTAACTCTTTATAAGGGAATGACAAAGAAATCAAGGAACAACACCATCCCAGCCTCCAGCCATGCAGATGCGAGAGTTACTCCAGCTGACCATTTGATAGCTGGAACCAGGATTATGTAGAAAATAGATCATAAAATTCTGTATTTAGAGCCACGTTTAACTCTAACTCCCTGTTATGCTCAACATGATACATGGACAATACAAGGAGATATTATAGGCTACTTTTTTTACCCTTTTTGACAGGTGTATACAACTTTTGACCCAAACACAAAATCGTCGCCTCTTTCCAGATGGAAATCTGCAAACCGGGCGTGGCCAAGATAACCAAATGGTCTTACTTCAAACATGAAAATTGAGAAAATTAGTCAAAACAAAACAAAAAAACTATTCTTTATGTAATACAATTTGTAAAAAGTAAATTCAACAATAAGAAAACAGTAAAGTAGAGCCCGCTTTGACATTTTGATTTCTATCAAACCAGGAACAATCATAGACTGTAAATATTAATGGACGGAGCCTGAGTGACGTCAGCTGCCTGCTCCTGCAGGGGGCTCCGGAGGCTCACCAGCAGCAGCCGCCATGTTGGAAATCCTGTCTCAGCCTAACTTTCAGTCAACCTAACGACAGATTGAGAGCTGGAGCTGAGGCGGGTTTAAAGCCTCTTGATGAACCATTACATCGCGCCCACCTGTCAATCAGCTACGCGTGTAACTATGGATAACACATAACGTTCATGAAATCTAAACGGATGCGTTATAAAAAAAGGTTCACCCCAGTGCAGTGTGTGCCCATGAGGAGAATAACTATTCAGACTATTTGTATCATATCATATAGTTTGTATCATATTGTTTCATTTGTATCACATTGTTTCATTTGTATGTTTAAAAATACATAGTTAGATATTTTACAACTGGGTAATAATACTTGAGACAATACAGTGCATATGTAAGTCAACCATACCTCTGATTAACACTAGTCTTTAAGATTATATCAAAACATACAATTATCATTGGTGTTTTTGAATGTCCCTTTTCTGATCCACCCCTTTCTCTTTAAGTTAAAAATTGCAACAACAAAAAAAGTCCATCTTACCATTCTGTGATAAGGAAACTCTCACATTCCCACACAGCTGGAAAAACAAAAGGATTAAAGTCAAACGCATTTCAACCTACAGTGAAACACACTTTTTTCTCTGCAGAGTCCCTGTGTGTTTTCCCTCAAATGCAGCACTCTGGGAGCAGTGAAACAGATGCATTCAATGAGACTAAACAGCTGACACTGCTCTATCTCTCTCTCTCTCTCTCTCTCTCTGGTCACCTGAGCAGAGAGAGAGAGAGTTTTTTTTTTCCTCCATCGTAAAAGCCATCTACTGCTTCGTACATTGATTGGACCCAGGTCCTGACCTCCTTGTCCTCATAGTAGGTTACGGCCATGCTGGCGCCCCCAAAATTGTGGCTTTAATCTTGTAAATTTACAACTCTATTCTTATTAAATTACTATTTTATTATCTATTCTGGTGAATTATGGTGAATTTACTTTCTTCTCGTAGTATTTCAACTTTATCTTGTAACACTAAGACTTTCATCTAGAAATCTAATTTTTCACACGTTAATTGTGAAATAAAACCATCCAGTCCTTTGTTTGTGGTCTGCATAAGTCTAACAACAGAGAAAAATGCTCCGTGTCAAATTTGCTCTCCTTGTGACATCACAGTGGGCTAGTGGGAAAAAATACCCTCCCTCCCATTGTATCTCCACCCCCAGCCTAGAGCTAAACTTTTGCAAAGGTCCGCCATTTTTATTCTCGCTACAGAGGAGGGATGTAAACCAGGAAAACTCAGGGGGGGCTCATTGCATTTAAAGAGACACACACACCAAAACGGAGCGTTCTGAGAGAGCTGGTTTATACAGGGTCACAAACCTCCTCTGGTGCTTGATTCATGTTATATTTTCATCAAAGCACAGCACAGATGTTTCATTTAGACCACAGGGGACTGTTTGAAAAGGGGGATCATATGTCCTGTTTAAAGCATTCCTTTTTGATAAAGCTTATCGTTAGGGCTGGTGTAGGTATGGGCCACCTCCTATAGTTACAGAATGCTGCTATAGGCTTAGACTACAGGGGGAACTTGCACCTTCCGCTGCCTGAAGTCCTGGAAATTGTATGCAAATCAGGCCGTATTGCTTTCCAAATGGCTAAATTGATTTACAAAGTGCTGTGTTTAGTGTGTCAAGGGACAGAATGAATGAGTTGATAACTTAACACTTATCACTGATATTAAAACTAAACAACCTTAAGACCTAAACAAAACTATAAAGGTTTTAAATCCAGATTAAATCTCTGACTCTTCTTCTTTTGTTGTTTTCTTTCTATTTGTTTTGATTTTTAGGAATGTTTTGTACATTTGTTCTTAAAGTCATGCTTAGTCTATAATAATGTGTTTTGTACCTTTTTATGATTGTAACAGTCAGACTTGCACGAGCACAAGCACGCAGGTAAACAACGTTGACAGTCTTTATTATGAAGAAATCCAGAGTGTCATTGCTGTATCTGACTAAAATGACTCAAAATAAGCCACAAAGTAGCTGTCATGTTCTCTGAGGGTGAGGGTGAGGGCGCGGACTTTACCGCGCGTGACCTTTATTTTTTATACCTATATTTTTATACCTATATTTAGACCTATATTTATGGCTGTATCTGATAAAAATGACTCAAAATAAGCCACAAAGTCAGTAAAGTATCTGTCATGTTCTCTGTGTTGTTCTCTGATGTACAGACACCTGTTTGTAAATTGAGCACGCGTCATCATAACATAAAGCCATGCATGTGCTGTATTACGATGTCATGTACAAGAGGTAACCGTGCTTATGTCCGGATTGTCCTGAAGCAGTGTGATGGCTGGCCGTGCCGGCCGACCCCCCGCTGGGGAAAGGGGGGGCCAATAGTGCTTGAGTACGGCACGGTACGGATGGCCAGTGTGATCGCGCCATTAGAAAGTACATAACCCTTACTAAATGCATATTTTCCTGGGACCTCCTGAGCTCTCGTAGGTCGGGACAGCCTGCTGCTATGGACCACCACCCCCCACGCCCCACTCCTGTTTGTCCCTATCCTTCCTCCTGCATCTCCCTCTATCCCACTTTTCAAACCTGGCGCAATCTCAGCAGATGGCTGTTCATCATGAGTCTGGTTTTGCTTGAGATGTCTGCCTTTTGAAAGGACATTTTTTCTTGCCACTGTAACTTTGTTAAATGTTGCTAAGTGCTCATGATGGATTAATGTCGGGTCTTTTACCTGCTCTTTGTTAAGTGTCTTGAGATTACACTTGTTATGAATTGGCTCTATACAGTTAAAGATTGATTGAAGTAGTGTTAGAACGACTATAATTTGATGCTCATACTTTACTCTTAGTTGTGTAAAATTTTCTCTGTCAGGTTTTAGTTGCATAGACTGTTTTTAAGACTGGTACTTTTTCATCTTTTAATGTCCTCAGACTGAGAACAACAAGTTACTGTGACGTCTTTTGAAGGAATTCAGTCTCATGTGTTCACAGCAGCGTTGCTTTTTTTTAAACATGAATCATTCATGTTGACATAAAACTGTTTTTGCTTGCTCAGTCAGTAACTTTTAATTTAATTGCTTCATTGACTGGTTACTCCATACAGAGATTTTTATCTAATGAACTTTGTCCTGTACCAGCTCTATTCCAGTTATATTGAAATCTGTTTGCTAACTGGAAGCCTAATGTTTGCAAACACAAATGTAACAAACATTCAGCATTTCTATTTAACTTGAACTTTTGGTGCCATCTGCTTAAAGTGTTATTTAATGTATTTGATTATAAATGCGATCTGACGTGTGTCCTTTAAAACACATAAGGTTACATCGTTTATATAATAGTTGCAAAGCAAACTTCTTGACCTAAAAGATCTAACGGTCTTACAGTTTGGGGAAAACTCTAGAAAACTTGTTTTTGGAACAACGATCAAATACTTTTGTAATAGAGGGTATGTGGACCTACGATAACACATAGACACACTAGAAAACAAATGGTAAGATTGTAATTACAACCATATCCAAATTTAACACATTATGTTGTCAAACACCTGAGCAATAGTGTCACAGAGAGGTTCCAATATTTAAAAGATATATGAGGGCACAAATGGCAGTATTTACCTGACACATTGTTTGTACCCCTTTGGTAAATAGGTAAATACTCAAATTTATGGTTTTAATCCAGTAATGTTTTATGAAAAATTTTGTCTGAAATTGTACAGCGACAACAATACATTAAGGAAGGTGTCAGGAGCTAATGTTAGCTCAAAGGAGGTTGAATGGTAATGTTAGCTGTTGTCAAACCAAATAACCTGAAATACAGCACTACAACCTCACAACAGCGTTTAAGAAGAAAATGGCCACTTCTCTAATATGCCTCATCAATCGTTCTCTTTTCTTTCCCTTTATCTACCTCCCTGTGTTCACTCAGCTGTGAGCTGTGAGCATCCGCCTGCAGATGGACGGATTACAGTAAAAGGTTTTTATGAAAATCAAGAGCTCATACTTCCTGACCGTTTCCTCACGTTCAGCTGTGATGATCCTAGGACTTATCTTAACGGCAGTTCAGTGCTGATATGTGGTCATGAAGGGGAGTGGGACCATCCATTTCCTACTTGTGAAGGTACAAAAAAGAATTATGTGATACTTAATTCTAGAGCATGTTTAAATACACTAAAATGACTGCATACATTACAAACATAAAGCATGTAAAACCCCAAGTCCACTGAAACTTAGTTTTTAATTTGATTACATCTGTTTTATTCTTTGCAGATATAACTTGTACTGTTGGCGAGATGGATCCCCGTCTCACTGTAACTGGACCAATCATTGCAAATAAAACCGTTAGCGTTGGACATAATCTACGGTTCCAGTGCGATGATCAATACTCACTGCAGGGGCCAGAAGTCATCGAATGTTTACAAAATAGGCAGTGGAATAAAGCCTTTCCAACATGCACTGGTACGTTGACTTCCATAGTGAAGTGAATCCAATTCGTGTGTGTTTCTTTTCCAACGGCAGATTTCATGTTCAACCTTTTTAACAATCACATGAGAGGCAGTGAGTGATGAGCTATGGGCCTTATTGTGATAAGTATTTTACTTCATAAAATCAAAATGGATTACTAAATTTAAAAAAATGAGCACTCGCCGTTTGAGACATGACCTAATCAGACCAGATCTGTAAACATGTTCATTTCTGCCTTAAAAACTGGCTTTTTCACTGTGTGTGTATGTGACTTCTGGTGCCTCTGCTGCCAGCCTCAAGTGGACAATCGATGAACTGCAGGATTTTGCACTTCTACATAGGTTTCATTTTTCAACACCGGAGGTTGCCGCTTGATTCAAACAGTGCTGCTTTACTCCGCATCCTTTAAAGTAAGAGAGGGAAACTTCCCACAGTACCTTGTGATTAATCCCACTCACTTTGTCTTTAAATAGGAGTCACCTTATTGGTTCCTCTGAATGTACCTGATCGAATGAAAAGATAAGACACTGAGTGAACACAAATCTTTATTAAAGCTGTCAACAACCAAGACACAGAAATAAAATGAATGAATTCCTTTTTACTTCATATTTAGTCTACCAGCGATGTTCTCAAGTTTCTGATGTAAATGTTCAAAAAACTTTACTGGCAAGAGGGAAGGTCAATCTCACCGTCATTACAAGCTGGACGCATGTTCATTGAGGTGCCGGGTCTTCTTCCTACAGTACAACTGAACGTTACCACATCATTATGGCTTAAATACAGCTTCTCCTGAGTGCTGTGTTTGCTCAAGCTTTCACTGGCCACAGTGCACGGTTCTGCAAGAGAACACAGACAAAGAGATTAATGACATTTCCAAATATACTTTTTTACTTTTTATGTCTTTCAAAAATTCATTATAAAAAAACACAAAACACAACTGTTCAAGAACAAGTAGTGTTGTAGTACGCGAGACCGGTCTTGGTCTCAAGACCACTTTTTGAAGGTCTTGGTTTCGTCTCGGAATCAAAAGCATTTTTGCTCAGTCTTGTCTCCGTCTCAGACTGGGTGGATTCAGGATTTTTATTGAAGACCACCACTGATCTGTTTTTTTTCTCCACATCATTTCTGTGATTAGAAGGACTCGGTCTCGCCCTGCCTTTGTCTCAGTCTTGACTCGGTCTCGATCCCTAAGTGTCTTGGTCTTGTTTTGGTCTCGGAGCACTTTGGTCTCGGGTATGTCTTGGTCTTGGTTATTGTGGTCTTGACTACAACACGAAGTACAAGTATAAAGACATCCAATGGACTTTTTTTCTTTTGTGCAAAGTTTTCTAAACTTCTCATCCAATGAGAGAAAATACTTCAACTAAATCATTTTTAAAAAGTAAGTAATTTGATTTAAATAAAAAGTTGTTCTGCAAAAACAAAAAAAATCATAATGAATTAATCAATCAATCAAAAATCCATCTTTATTTGTATAGCGTCAATAACTGTCCTCATAAGTATTGAAGCTGAAGTAATGAGCTCGTTTTGAACGTGTTGGGAGAAAGTGAATATTTCAGCTCAACCAGAATGATATTCTCAAGTGAAATATGAATATACCTGAAAAGTATAACACTTACTAAGATAATTCTTAATTGATCCCCAGTGGGGATGTTTAATGTCTTAAAATGTTTTTTAATTGGTGATTGTTTCCTGGTTTCAGGTTTTTAACTAGTTATTTTTTTACCTGTACTTTTCTTTTTTAAAAACATTTTACGTTCTATTTTTGGACAATAAGAAAGGCCCGCACACACCGTCAGGATTTATGCTGATATAACAAAGTTTCGGTCGGACCGACCTTCATCAGGTATAATTAGCGTCCTCTGATGCAGCTGTCACACACTCAGGTGTACAGAGATTTTCACTCTCTGTTTTTGACTTCACTGTATTGACTTCTATTTCCCAAATGTCCTTCTTCGTTTGAATTATTCTCATTACTGAAATGAGTAGCATTTAAGAATATTTTCTTACCTTTATGTTTGCAAATGTTGGCACACTTTAAAGTCATTTCAAGAGTCACCAGTATCTGTGGTATCTGGACAGGTGACCGAGCACCTCCAAGCTAAGAACGAAACCCCCAACCGCTCTGATACGCTCCCTGCTTAGCGGTGTGTAGAAACCCCACTCTGACATCCCTTCATCAGTGAATATAGGTGCTGCTTGTGCATGTGTGTAAAACAGGATGCATATAAAAGCTTACTGAGGCATCTCATATTTCCGGTCCATTCTCCGTTGTTGCAGGTTCTGTAAGGATTCCCGTCCATGGTGTAAAATCTCTGACATACGTTCTCAACTCTTTCATTGTGCCTGTACAGAGGTTTCAAGCTTTCCTTCACATCTCCATCGGCAAGCGGTAGTGGCCAGAGGCAGCCTATGGGCACTATCAAGCTTTTCAGATGTCTCTCTGGAGAAAAGAAAGCGGTAATTTACAGTAACTTGGGAGTCCATTGTTTCATTATCTATTTTAGAATTGTCATAGCTTTATTTTGAAAACCAAAGCATTCAGTAGAGAAAGGACAAAAAGTTAAGTTATGTGTCATTATTAAGTGCTTTACTGTTTTAAAAATCCTTATCTAATGCTCTCCCCATGGTTAATCTTTAACATGTTTGTCCAGCAGGCTCAAGTCACTTCCAGTCAACTGAAGATTTACTGGCAACAGTGTCATCACACCATCAACACAAAAGGTGAAGAAGAGCTTAAGTTAAAGGTGACCTTTTCTTTTCTTTTGATTTATACATTAAGTAAGAAATTACTTATTCATCCTTCAGCCAGCTTCTGTGTGTAGTTTTTAATTTAGAGGTGATTTTACATGGTTTAAAGGGATAGTACACACATTCATATTTTACATTGATGTAAAACCAGGTGTTGTCCCTGTGGTTACTGCACTGCAACTTGTGTTCTTGGTGATGACCATAAACTGACCGTGACATCACGAGATTTGGTGGCAATTTTTGTAAAAGTGAATAACGATCACTTCAGCCCGGCTCAGACTACAGGATAATCGGGCTGATTTGAGCTGCGATTCCCCCGTCCCGACAATCTAGGTGGGTGTTCCTGACTCGAGGCTGAACCAACTATCTGCCCCGATTATTGTGTAGCAGGAGTGGTATAAAGATCCAATCTTAACCTCCCTGATCTGCTCAGAGTGCATTGGCGGCTGCCCCGATAAATATCAAACATGTTCGAGATTAAGATTTAAAATCTTGACGATTACGTCATGAAAGGCTCAAGTGTAAGCTTGTGTGATTACAATAACCGCGAGACAAGGGAGGGTAGTAGTAATGGCGACAGGCGACAAAATGCAACCCATACGGGTCTGATGGACTTCTCAAATGTACATAACAGTTAAAATCTTACCTCCAGCTTTGTTTGAAGAACTGACAGTCCATGAAGTCCGCCTCTCCCCAGCCATGTTAAGTCTTTTCTGTATATGAAGTCTCTGGTTTGATTCAATGCTTTGCTTTGGCCAGCACAGATCTCTCTCAAATTGTTTCACTAGTTTGCTCGACCCCTCACACAGGAAAATTTTACTGCTCAAGGCTTTCTCTTCTGCATCTCGGGAGACAAAATTCTGATTCTCATTCCAGCCTCTTTCAAGTTTCAAATATTTCTCATTCATTTCTTTTTTTGTTTCTCCTAAAATTCACTAGGAGAAATGGTTGAGACTATAGCCACAGGAGTCTTATTTGAGACTTAAAGCAGATATCTTGTTAATGGCTCATTTTCATCTCCAAAGGAGAAAATAATGAGACAAAGAGAGACTGTGATGAGCCTACTAAAATTAAGCAGCCTTACAAATTCCAACCTACATAAACATCAAATGATCAACATTTGTTTCAATAAAAACAAACAACTTGATATGTTATAACAAATACTTCCGTTATTAAAACAGCTGATTAGGAAGCAAGTCTTCATTTTCATCGTCAACCAATACTGATGCTTCTATAAAGAACAGGTTTCAGCTGGGTGACCAACAAAACTAAAACAGACAATCAGCAAGTTTGCCCTTTTTTGTTACTTTTAGTTACTGTTCCTGTTATGTGCACAAAATCTATGCAGACTGAAAGTTCTTCATATAAGCTTTAACCTAGACCCAGAAACACCTACTTTTAGAACAGTATCTGGTGATGGGAAAACAATCCACAACATGAACAATTTCCAGTCCTTTACCTCAAGCAGCATTTCTTAATTAGATGGTCTCAAAATGTCCATTCAATGTGCCACATTTAAGCTCTTAGCCCTCTTGTGACACTTGTTTATAAGGGCTTTCTTGGCCTTTGCTTTCTCCACTGGTGTCCACCCTTTCCATGTGCCACAGTGCATGACGTAAGCTGCAAAAATAAAAGAAAGCACAAATCACCAAAAAATAATTACAGATTAATACAGTAACAGTGTTCTTCATGGAGTCAACTCATGGAGTTCATCAAGTTTTTAGTTGTTACCAAAGAGACAATCAACATCCAGTCTTTGGAGTTTCCTCATTTTAACTTCATATCTTGTGCCTTTCAAATTACCGCTGACTTCTCACTCGATGGTGCAGAGAGCAACAGGTGAAATAGCTATAGGCCATCAGATTTAATTGATAAAATCAGTAATTTTTACCTTGTGAAATTATGTCTGTGGCTAAATTAAAAGAAACCTATTTCTCTAACGAGTACATCTTTGGACTGTGGGAGAAAGCCGGAGTGCATGGACATGCACGCATTGGGAGAACATGCAAACTCCACACAGGAAAAGGCCTGTTCAACGGGCATTTTAGAAGGAAATTTCTTGCTGTGAGGCAACAGTGCTAACCACTGCACGACTGTGCAACCTTGTAAAATATAAGACATTTTTAAAATACAGACAGAGAGCAGAATAAACAGCATATACTTCTGGATTATAAATATACTAATAATAATATTTTATTCTCACATTACTTGTTTCATTTTTCAATTCATTGCAATAAACGGTGTGTCAAATTTTGCTATGTGTTCAGAGCTCCTTTCTAATTTGCAGGATGGAAATAAAAAATGAGAGCATTTATAAGTTTTGGGTGTCCAGCTGGTCAATTTTTAGTTCACTGCTGTCATAACAAAGTTCAAAATTCTGGTATCCTTACTCTAGTATGCACACTGACAAAAGGGTCAAAATGAGTGACATACTTACTTAAAATCCCATTTACTTTTGACTTCTCCAAGACTGTCTTCCCCTCTGGCACTTTTCCATGTTTCCCCAAATGCCACTGCATTTTGGCACTCCTCTGATGGTGCCTGTGTTGGTGTTGGTGACCAACACCAACTCTAGGTCGTAGTTGCTCAATACTCTCCAAAAAGCATTAAGTTGGTCACCACCTATAACAGACAAGGTGAATTATTTAGATAGTGGCATTCAGAGTTAAGAAAAAGAAGGAAATAGTTTTAAATTTGATACAGGACATAATTTATTGATTTATATATTAGGGCAGGGTAATGCCAACTAAGGTCTAACATCAAGATCCCTCCTGGATGAAACACTGTTAAATGTTGAGCAGTGAAATAACAATATAGTTACGATCTTGGTCATCTTTTGGTGAGCCAGGAGCTGGTTCATCAAATCTCTCAGGTGGGTTGTTGGCTCGATTGGGAACCTTTGTTTTTAAGGTTGCTCTGTATGGCATTGCATCCTGAAATACAGTACACAGAAGTAAAACATTTATAAGTGGTTCCAAGTTTTTTCAACGACCATGCTGGTGATGCTGTTTATATCCCAAACAAACAGAATAACGAGGTAAGATTAGCCAAAATCAATGACTTTACGCTGTTTTATGATCTGTAATTATTGAAGACAAACAAGTTTAGCTGTGAAATAACCTTTTGTTGTAATTGACTCAATCGGAGCTCTGAAACAACTGGAAAAAAAAACCTGTGGCGCCTTGCTGCTAATCGCTAGATAACCTAAGCAAGTTCATAGCCACGTGCTAAAGTAGCTAACTAACTTTGACACTCAGCACCTAAAGACAAAATTCCTCAATGAAGTATCAGAACCAACACAAAATCATAAGAAATATGCTGAATTGTACAAAACTGGACTCAATATATTTAACAAAGGTGTAACTTACTGTCTTTTATGGGGTTCAGAGTTGCTCTTTTCCTGCATTCCTCCTCCGGGCTGCTTTCGCGCTCTCGGTGTCTTCCTTACGTCATAGGTCCGCCTTGAGAATTAAATTGACCAATCACAATTCGTTGTGTACAATGGACAGCGCACTCATCCAATAACATCTTTGATTGCTGACACAACGTCCTCTTCACCTCAGGACTGCGTCTTGATGCGCCTGCGCAGTTCAGCTTCGGTGAGTGATTAATAATTGTACTGAAATTTTGTAATTCTCTACAGAAAATGTGTTTATGGTTACAGGAGATTTCCTCTGTAAGCAGTTTACAGAAATAAGAAATTGCAGCTAATGTGCGTTTAGTGTTAATAGTATTGTCTTGTGTGTCGAATGGTGAAGTTTAACAACCAAATTGATATTTATTAGCATGCTAATCGCTAATAGCTAATCATGAGTGAAACTGATGTTAATTAGCCACATGCTAAGTGAACTCTGGTTAGAAGCTTGTACAGTTGCTTTTGTATTAAACCTGCAGCTAGTAATTAATATAATGTAATCTAACCCCCTCCAGTCCCTATACACTATTTTTTTTCATGTGAGCCTCAGATAAAATGAACACTGAAAATGTACATAAATCACACATAAAGAACAGTAACAGCGTCAAAGGACACTGAATTACTGTTTACATGTTTGGTCTTACTGTCCTGCAAAGTCTTGGAGTGTAGTTGTCAAATTAGAAATAAAAAGTTCATCAGCAGGGAAAATTAGTTTTCATTTTTGAAATAATACAAAATTTACCTGCAGGCTTTCATTTGTGAACTTTAGCTTTGAAATCATGTCTGTATTAATGTCAGGAAACCTGATTTGTCCACATGTCAATGTCCACAGACCACTGTGTCTTTGGTGAACTCTAGGGATCTGGGTTGAGTCCAAATGCCCTTTTATCTTCATCAGTTAATTCAACTGTTTTACTTTATTTTTGCTATATTCCCTACTGAATAGAGGCTTGACAAATCACTGTATGTATTAACAGTGTGTGTGCCTTTTCTGTCATTCATACAGTTTCCCTGTCCTTGCAACCACGTTATCAAAGGTCATCATTGCTCCTTTATAGTTGGATAGAGCTTTTTGGCAGTGGGGTAAGTAATACACAATTTACCTCTATATTTTAATTTGGTGAGCTCAGAACTTTGATGTATAGAGTCACATATTAGACGGTTCTCTCTGTTACCATCATCAAAACACTAAAAGAGGAAACATGTTTTGTTTTTTTTTAGAATGGTGTACACTCCTGTAGTATTCACAGATTTGTAGAATCAGTGCCAAGGCATATTGAAGCTGGTCTGGCTGCCTGTCGTAGCTCAACACCTCACTAAGACACTTAATGTTGAGTCTTTTTTACCTGCCTGTATATGTGTTTATGATTTACTTAAAAATAGAATAGTTCAAATATTCAGGAAATGTTTTGTAATTAAAGAAAGAGAGGCTTTTTGACTTTGAATTAAGGTACTTATTACTCCGGGTATTAATTGCTTATTTTTTGTCCATTGAAATTATTTCAGGGGAAGAGCTGGGGTTTGATCCATTGGAAAATGACACAAAGATATCACTCACGCTGGAGAGTTTTTGTGGTTATATGGTCAACTGTTATTTAAGGTCTACAGTTCAGTAGTTTCTTTGCCTTTGGCAGCATAATACTATGTAAGAATATAAGAATTTTGTGCTTCGTTTGAAATTACAGTTTTGTCAAGAATATACAC
Source organism: Labrus bergylta (assembly GCF_963930695.1). NCBI lineage: Eukaryota > Metazoa > Chordata > Actinopteri > Labriformes > Labridae > Labrus > Labrus bergylta. The sequence continues at coordinate 9,509,547 of NC_089200.1, forward strand.
AAGCATCCCATTTTTTCTGAGTGACTCTAGATAAAATTATTGCACTAGAAACACAACAGCCTATAAGTATGTTGTAAGTTGAATATCTTAACCTTATGATTCCTCTGTTTTCAGAAGGACACACAAAGAGTGGAGAACTCAGGTAACAACTGCTCTAACAAAAACACATTTTCTAAATACACAGACATATGAAGTTTTGTGAAAGTCAACAAAATAGGCTGTAAATTATTGATATGATTCAGAAGCAAACGATTAGTGAGTTGGTAAAGTATGACCACATACCCCTTCTATTGCATGTTAAGCAAACTGCAACTGAGAAGCATGCCTCCCAGAAATATTTAACAAGTTTTTTGAGGCAGCTATGTCTTCGCCTCTACCCTGTGTTGTCTGCACATATGCCTATTATATTGCTTATGGGGCTATGATTTGATAATGAAATTAATATCCAAAAATTCAAATATAATATCTTTTGAAACACATTCTTCGTCGCTCTATTAGTGTAGTAACTGGCTATGGGTTAAGATGGACAGAATTTCTATGAAAAATAAACACGTACAGACTAGTAAGCCACAAACTCATGAATATTGCCTTTGAACACTTGGTGTACATTTAACAAATTTGTAAAATGTTTTATATGATTTTGTTTTGTGTCTAGAATCAACAAACTAGAGGCCAGATGGTTGCTGCACAGAAGGACTAGAGTGCCATGCTACTCCTGAATCTGACTTTGCCCTTGAGGAACATCCATCAATCAGGAATTTGTGTGACGACAACAACAACCATACATTTTCCCAATGCTCTGAACACACAAAAGAGACACATCACGCTGGCCTTAATGAAGAATCAGAGAGTGAAGATCCTCTTCACATAGATACATTTGGTCACCCCCTACATGAGTTTGTTGAGGAGGGAACTTAAGATCATAACCAGTCATCTGATGATGACCTGTCCTTTGATGAAGACCTATTATGTGAAGACAGTGCAGAAGCGAACAACTTGGTTTAAAATGCCTTGGAAGTGTTTTTTTGGAAAGGACCAACATGTAAAATCAATTAAAATGAGCATGGTGTATCTGAGCAACTGGTCACGTGTTAATAATCCTGTCTATTTTCTTTTATTTTCATAACTGTATACTGTATAATAATGGGTTCTTAGAATTTTATTAAGAATTGACCTAGTTTTGGCCCATTTTCAAAACCTATTATGTGTCGGTGTCTGCCTGCTACAGCTTACTGCTCCCCAAGTCTCCATGTGTCTGTAGCTCATATTGTTAATATTCATAGGCCAATAGGTAGAAAGCTCACTCTGAAAAAGTAAAGCAGTTTGATTATGGTAAATATTTTCTTGCATACATACTATGTGCTGTGAATATTAAAAAAAGTGCAGATAACAGGACCATGCAAAATTAAATAGATAAAAGAGAATAAGTTAAAAGCCAGTTAGGTTGTCAGACCTATAAAAATAGGGCTTTGTTTTAAAATGTATTGCATTAAAATAGTACATTTTCATGACACCGATAAATCACAAGCAAAAGGCTCTTTTTTGCTCCATGTGAGATCAACATGACTCAAAAACTGAGTTTAAAAAAAAGTGAAGGGAGGTTAGATTGAGTAAATTGAGAGAGCTCTCCAAGTTCTCCACCTGAGCTCAAAAAGAGTCTCAAAACTTGAGGAAAATCCAAGAATCATTTCAGAACTTGATGAGATCTCCTTTGGAACTGAAAGGGAGACTAGGTTGAGAATTTGTGCAGCTATTTTATCTGGAGGCAAGGGTGAGAAGCTGGAGAAATAAGCCATTGTCTCATTTAGCTTTCACATGGATCTCAGTGTTGTCTTGGAGAAATAAATGAAACCTTTTTAAGATCTCTTTTCTAAAATTATTTTCCTCTGGGCTGGTGCTCTACCTCCTGCTTATTGAGACAGGACGATTCAACAGCTTGTGATTAATCTCCCTCGTTCTCTCTTTCTATAGGAAATATGAATATAGTGTCTCTCTTAATTAGTACTTGATTGAAAGAAGAAGAAAAGCGACTGAGTGAACACTGATTTTTATTCAAATTGTCACAACCAAGACACAAAAGAATCAGAAGAAGTTCATTTTGAGAATATTTTTTATCCTGCCAGCTGTGTCCTCTAGTTAATAATGTAAATTCCTCAAAAAAAAACTTTACTGGCAGGAGGGAAGGTGTATAACACCATCATTACAAACTTGATGCATACCCACTGAACCAACAGGTCGTCTTCCATAGGTACAACTGAATGTTATTCTGTCATTATGAGGTGCATACAGCTTCTCTTCATTAGAGTGTGTGAAGCGAATATTGTATCTATTCATGGTTTCTCTGGTCACAGTGCAGGGCCCTGTAAGACATAACAGAAAAAAACAGCATTATGATTACCCTAAAGACTGCACAGCATACTGTTAATAATTACTGCTAGGTTTGGTTACAACATATTAGAGCCCGACCGATATGAGATATTTGATCTGTATAGATGGCTATAGATATAACCATTTGTTGCTTTGATCCCCCAAAGGCAGTTATCAAACACTTGTGGAAAAAGTATATAATGAAGAAAAGATGGTCACTTGTATGTGCGTCACCACTTGACACTCTGGAGAGTGATGATGCTTGTTGTAATCCATATAGCGCCCTCTGCTAGTGACAGAGAACTGCTAGTGTGATACAATGAATTTAAATGAAAGGTTAGTGACCGGTGAATAAATCTAGTAATATCGACGTATTTATGTGATACAGTTAGCCAATACCAATAGTCACTGAATATGCTAATATGGCCCGTTATTATCGGCTTGTGGATTAATCGGTCGGGCTCTACAAAATATAGTGATAGAAATCGAAGAACAATGGTTGGACCAATGTAAGAGAATAAAGAAGGTCAGTAACATATTCTGTTACAAAACTTAACATTTAGAGCACAAGTACGAGACACAAAACTATCAAAACAGATAGCTAGTTAGATAGCTAACTAAAGTTAAAATATTGATATCTTGCGCCAGTAATGTGATGATTTCATCGCACAGGTCAGGATGAGGATATATCATATTTGAGCTATACAGAAGGAAATTCTGGAGGATAAAAACTTACTGAGGCATTTCATCTGTCCAGTCCATTCACCATTCTTGCAGGTTTTATAAGGTCTGCCATTCATGGTATATAAATGCTGACAGTCATACTCAACCCAGTCGTTGTGTCTGTACTTAGAGTGGGCACTGTTCTTGGTGTCTCCATTTGCAAGGGGTGGTGGTCTCCCACAGCCTTTAGGAGCTGAAGGAGCATAAGCAATAACAGAGAAAATGCAAGTTAATTACCATTTTATCCAATTATGACATATTTTCCTTTCAAATACCGATATCAGACTTAAATAGAAAGTGACAGAATATTTTGCAACTACATTTTGTGGCCTAAGGGTAGGGTGGCGGCACTCCGAGTTTGCATTATACTTGACACCTTAAAGTAGGCCATGGATCATCTTTTTTCAACATTTCCCCTTGGAGTAAAAAAGATAAAGAATAAGTTGACTTACGTCCGCATGTTGGGAACTGATCACTCCACTGTCCGCCAGCTAAACATTCAACCATCATGTTCCCTTGAAGAACGTGTCCGTGCTGATTGCTGGGACATTCGAAGTTGATTTTTTGTCCTTGTCTTACTTGGTTGTTCCGTGGTCGAGGCGGGGTGATGCGTATGCCGGGTGGTAACACTGTGAACTTGCATGTGTCTGTCATGAGGGAAAAAGCCTGTTAAATCCAAAGGTCTTTGACATATAAACTGTAGAATAAATATTCATTAAAAAATGCTTTTAACTGATTAGTCACATGTTAAAACGTAATTTCTGCAACAATATTTTCATTGTCATGGCAACACACAGTCCAACATTGAATGCCTAATAGTTAAGTTCAATGTACCACCCGCAACGTTAATATAACAAAAAAACATTACATCTTGATACAGGCAACGTAAAGTAAAATATGTACTTTTGTTGTGTTAATAAGGAATGGTGAGTATTTTGGTTAAAATAAATGGAACAAATATAGGATAGACAATGTTTTACCTAAGCTTCATGGGCCCACCAATGTGGATGGGTCCCAGAAAGCTTTTCCCTTTCCCCCCCTTTATGGGCAGCCTTGGACACTAATAAAGTTAGAACTTAACCAGTATCAATGTAGGGTTTAGTGTGGACTGCACCTTAACTTAAGACATAACTCACACACATCTGGCCGCTGTATTTGCTTATTAATTTTGACTACTTGAGTAACTTTTGTATAAAAGCAGCATCACACTCGAGGTAGAGATGTACTGATTATCAGCACTTCCATGTTTAATTTCCCAATCGGCCTGCGACTGAATTACAGAAGTGCTGATATTCAGTCCAACATCACTGCCTCTCATGTGATTGTTAAAAAGGTTGAACATGAAATCTGCCGTTGGAAAAGAAACACACACGAATTGGATTCACTTCACTATGGAAGTCAACGTACCAGTGCATGTTGGAAAGGCTTTATTCCACTGCCCATTTTGTAAACATTCGATGACTTCTGGCCCCTGCAGTGAGTATTGATCATCGCACTGGAACCGTAGATTATGTCCAACGTTATAGGTTTTATTTGCAATGATTGGTCCAGTTACAGTGAGACGGGGATCCATCTCGCCAACAGTACAAGTTATATCTGCAAAGAATAAAACAGATGTAATCAAATTAAAAACTAAGTTTCAGTGGACTTGGGGTTTTATATGCTTTATGTTTGTAATGTATGCAGTCATTTTAGTGTATTTAAACATGCTCTAGAATTAAGTATCACATAATTCTTTTTTGTACCTTCACAAGTAGGAAATGGATGGTCCCACTCCCCTTCATGACCACATATCAGCACTGAACTGCCGTTAAGATAAGTCCTAGGATCATCACAGCTGAACGTGAGGAAACGGTCAGGAAGTATGAGCTCTTGATTTTCATAAAAACCTTTTACTGTAATCCGTCCATCTGCCGGCGGATGCTCACAGCTCACAGCTGAGTGAACACAGGGAGGTAGATAAAGGGAAAGAAAAGAGAACGATTGATGAGGCATATTAGAGAAGTGGCCATTTTCTTCTTAAACGCTGTTGTGATGTTGTAGTGCTGTATTTCAGGTTATTTGGTTTGACAACAGCTAACATTACCATTCAACCTCCTTTGAGCTAACATTAGCTCCTGACACCTTCCTTAATGTATTGTTGTCGCTGTACAATTTCAGACAAAATTTTTCATAGTGTCGGTTGTGCTGTGTACGCCGAGCCTAAGTCCTCATTTTTTTTCTTTTTTTTGTTACAATTTTGTTACTATCGTTTCCAAGACTTACGACCACATATTGGCACGTGATTGGTCCATCTGTCCAGCAAACATGTCCTTGTGTCTTCCTTGCTCACCATCTGATACCTGCAAAGTAATAAAACATTACTGGATTAAAACCATAAATTTGAGTATTTACCTATTTACCAAAGGGTTACAAACAATGTGTCAGGTAAATACTGCCATTTGTGCCCTCATATATCTTTTAAATATTGGAACCTCTCTGTGACACTATTGCTCAGGTGTTTGACAACATAATGTGTTAAATTTGGTTAAAAAATTATGGATATGGTTGTAATTACAATCTTACCATTTGTTTTCTAGTGTGTCTATGTGTTATCGTAGGTCCACATACCCTCTGTTACAAAAGTATTTGATCGTTGTTCCAAAAACAAAGTCTGCACCCTTGATTATTTCATAGTAGCCGTTGGGAGTATCATCAGGAAGTTCACATGGCTTTACTGAAAGAGAAGAAGAAGAGGACTCATCAAGTGAACATTTAAAGGTGAACGATATTGTAAACCTTTTTTTTCAAATACTGTATATATTCACAATAAATCGTAATATTGGAAATGTGTCAGTAATCTTTAAAAAACCTACTAAGAAAAATCAAAATTGAACGGATGTTTAAAAAATACATTGAAATAAAGCTTTTAAACAATTCACTTTTGTTGTAAGTTGACTACCCCGGTTACCAGGTCGCCCCAGGAGAACAAAAGAATCGACATTTAACTTACAGTAGCAGGTTCCTTCATGGACTGCTATCCAGCCACTTTCTGAGCACACATATCTGATGGGGGGACCTGATATATATCCTATTTCACAAGTAAAGCGAATCACATTTCCTTGCTGATATTCATCTTTTTTGGTGTTGTCTGAGACATGGGCGTGAGGAATATCTGGGAGCTGTGAACAGTCTGATGAGAGACAGAATGGAGGAACAAATTAGTTATTGGACATTTCTTTTCAACAGCTGCGTGCTACAGACGCAGAGTTTTCCCCAAACTGTAAGACCGTTAGATCTTTCACAACTGGGTAATAATACTTGAGACAATACAGTGCATATGTAAGTCAACCACACCTCCAATTAACACTAGTCCTTAAGATTATATCAAAACATATAATCATCATTGCCGTTTTTGAATGCCCCTTTTCTGATCCACCCCTCTCTCTTTTTAAGTTAAACGCTGCAAAGCAAGTATTTTAAAAAGTATGTCTTACCGTTCTGTGACAAGGAAACTTTAACATTCCCCCACAGCTGGAGAAACAAAAGGATAAGAGTCGATCGCATTTCAACCTACAGCCAAGCAGTGACACGCACAAGTGTAGCCTTTATGATAAGCTCTGTTTTCTCTGCTGAGTCCCTGTGTGTGTGTTCCCTCAGCTGCAGCACTGTGGGAGCACTGAGGGTTGCAACATTGAACTGCCCAGTGGGATTGCACAAGCCACATGAACACAACATGACGCATAGAAACACACAGCGATACTACACTATGCAGAAACTTTACTTAAATCTTCATTGTTGCAATCAAAACTGTGTGTTCCTTTCTGATTTTCTCGTTAAAAAATGCCAAGAGGTTTGCTTTGCAACTATTATATAAATGATGTAACCTCGTGTTTTAAAGGACACATGTCAGATAGCATTTATAATCAAATACATTAAATAACACTTTAACCAGATGGCACCAAAAGTTCAAGTTAAAAAGAAATGCTGAATGTTTGTTACATTTGTGTTTGCAAACATTAGGCTTCCAGTTGGCAAACAGATTTCAATATTACTGGAATAGAGCTGGTACAGGACAAAGTTCATTGGAAAAAAATCCCTCCATGGAGCAACCAGTCAATGAAGAAATTAGATTAAAAGTCACTGACTGAGCAAGCAAAAACAGTTTTATGTCAACATGAATGATTCATGTTTAAAAAAAAGCAACGCTGCTGTGAACACATGAGACTGAATTCCTTCAAAAGACGTCACAGTAACTTGTTGTTCTCAGTCTGAGGACCTTAAAAGATGAAAAAGTACCAGTCTTAAAAACAGTCTATGCAACTAAAACCTGACAGAGAAAATTTTACACAACTAAGAGTAAAGTATGAGCATCAAATTATAGTCGTGCCCTAACTATAAGCTTTATCAAAAAGGAATACTTTAAACAGGACATATGATCCCCCTTTTCAAACAGTCCCCTGTGGTCTAAATGAAACATCTGTGCTGTGCTTTGGTCAAAATATAACACGAATCAAGCACCAGAGGAGGTTTGTGACCCTGTATAAACCAGCTCTCTCAGAACGCTCCGTTTTGGTGTGTGTGTCTCTTTAAATGCAATGAGCCCCCCCGGAGTTTTCCCGGTTTACATCCCACCTCTGTAGCGAGAATAAAAATGGCGGACCTGTGCAAAAGTTTAGCTCTAGGCTGGGGGTGGAGATACAATGGAAGGGAGGGTATTTTTTTCCCACTAGCCCACTGTGATGTCACAAGGAGAAAAAATATGAAATTTTTCTCTGTTGTTAGACTTATGCAGACCACAAACAAAGGACTGGATGGTTTTTTTTCACAATTAACGTGTGAAAAATTAGATTTCTAGATGAAAGTCTTAATGTTACAAGATAAAGTTGAAATACTACGAGAAGAAAGTAAATTCACCATAATTCACCACAATTTTGGGGGCGCCAGCATGGCCATAACTTGTTATGAGGACAAGGAGGTCAGGACCTGGGTCCAATCAATGTATGAAGCACTAGATGGCTTTTACAATGGAGGAAAAAAAACTCTGCAGGTGACCAGAGAGAGAGAGAGAGAGAGAGATAGAGCAGTGTCTGCTGTTGAGTCTCATTGAATGCATCTGTTTCACTGCTCCCAGAGTGTTGCATTTGAGGGAACACACACACAGGGACTCTGCAGAGAAAACAGAGCTTATCAAAAGGGCTACACTCGTGTGTTTCACTGCTCGACTGTAGGTTGAAATGCATTTGACTTTAATCCTTTTGTTTCTCCAGCTGTGTGGGAATGTGAGAGTTTCCTTATCACAGAATGGTAAGATGGACTTTTTTTGTTGTTGCAATTTTTAACTTAAAGAGAAAGGGGTGGATCAGAAAAGGGACATTCAAAAACAGCAATGATAATTGTATGTTTTGATATAATCTAAAGGACGAGTGTTAATCAGAGGTATGGTTGACTTACATATGCACTGTATTGTCTCAAGTATTATTACCCAGTTGTCAAAGATCTAATTATGTATTTTTAAACATCAGTTCAATTTTGACATTTGTTAGTGAGCTTTTCAAAGATTTTGATAAGTTCAGGAGTAGTTTAATTGGATTACTGACACATTTTCAATATTACATTTTTTTGTGCATCTATGAGAAAAAAAATTTGCGATACCATAAGCTCAGTACAATATGGTCAATGCAATATAAACAACATGACATGATACGATACCAATGATACGATGCGATATCATACAAATGATAAGACATACAAACAACAATGAAACAATGCAGTGCGATACAAAAAGATGAAAACGAAACAATACGATACAATCGATACAAATGATATGTTAGGATTTGATATGAACGAAACGATGTGATACAAATGGCGAGATAGGATACAAACAAATTGTTATGATACAAACGATAAAAATGATATGATGCAAACAATATGATATGATACAAACGATATGATATGATACAAACGATATGATATGATACAAATTATATGATATGATACAAACGATATGATATGATACAAACGATATGATATGATACAAACGATATGATATGATACAAACGATATGATATGATACAAATTATATGATATGATACAAACGATATGATATGATGCAAATTATATGATATTATACAAATGATATGATACAATACAAATGATACAAACAATACAATATGATACAAACAATATGATACGATACAAACGATACAATATGATACAAACAATATGATACGATACAAACGATACAATATGATACAAACGATACAATATGATACAAACAATATGATATGATACAAACGATACGATATGATACAAACGATATGATATGATACAAAATACAATATGATACAAACGATATATGATATAAATGAAACAATATGATACAAACCTATAAACCTTTTTTTTTATAACGCATCCGTTTAGATTTCATGAACGTTATGTGTTATCCATAGTTACGCGCGTAGCTGACATGATTGACAGGTGGGCGCGATGTAATGGTTCATCAAGAGGCTTTAAACCCGCCTCAGCTCCAGCTCTCAATCTGTCGTTAGGTTGACTGAAAGTTAGGCTGAGACAACATTTCCAACATGGCGGCTGCTGCTGGTGAGCCTCCGGAGCCCCCTGCAGGAGCAGGCAGCTGACGTCACTCAGGCTCCGTCCATTAATATTTACAGTCTATGATTGTTCCTGGTTTGATAGAAATCACAATGTCAAAGTGGGCTCTACTTTATTGTTTTCTTATTGTTGAATTTACTTGTTATAAATTGTATTACAAAAAGAATAGTTTTTTTTTGTTTTGTTTTGACTAATTTTCTCAATTTTCATGTTTGAAGTAAGACCATTTGGTTATCTTGGCCACGCCCGGTTTGCAGATTTCCATCTAGAAAGAGGCAACGATTTTGTGTTTGGGTCAAAAGTTGTATACACCTGTCAAAAAGGGTAAAAAAAAGTAGCCTATAATATCTCCTTGTATTGTCCATGTATCATGTTGAGCATAACAGGGAGTTAGATTTAAACGTGGCTCTAAATACAGAATTTTATGATCTATTTTCTACATAATCCTGGTTCCAGTTATCTAATGGTCAGCCGGAGTAACTCTCGCATCTGCATGGCTGGAGGCTGGGATGGTGTTGTTCCTTGATTTCTTTGTCATTCTCTTATAAAGAGTTAATCGCTCACCTGCCTAAGTGTGGATACATTTAAATTTCATCATGTTTCCTTCTCCAGCTCAGCAGTGTCCAGTGATTCATGTGGCCGATAATGTTCAGATGATCTGGGACCCGGAGGACGCAATCCACGGCAATGTAGTTCGATTTAGCTGCAAGTCTAACACAGAGGTTCTGAATGGGACGTCAGAGATCTCTTGTGATGAAAATGGAGAGTGGAGTGCCCAGGCTCCAAGCTGTGAAGGTAAAGCAGGCTTTCTTAAGAGAGAACCGAACACACAGGAAAATCTTCAGAGAGAAATGGAGAGGAATGGGAGAAGCAAAGAAAGAACCCTTTACATGCATAAAACACTACAGCAACCACTATTAATCACCAAACATCTTAAACCAAACCGACCACCAATTGGCCGTTATGTAACATCTGAATAACTCTGACAATGTAGAGGCAGTAATGTTGGATCCCCGTCTCACTGTAACTGGACCAATCATTGCAAATCAAACCATTAAAGTTGGACATAATCTACGGTTTCAATGCGATGAGCACAAATATGATATATCCTCATCCTGACCTGTGCGATGAAATCATCACATTACTGGAGCAAGATATCAATATTTTAACTTGAAAACAGTGCAGCTAACGTAATGGCTATCTGTTTTGACAGTTTTGTGTCTCGTACTTGTGCTCTAAATGTTAAGTTTTGTAACAGAATATGTTACTGACCTTCTTTATTCTCTTACATTGGTCCAACCATTGTTCTTCGATTTCTATCACTATATTTTGTAGAGCCTGACCGATTAATCCACAAGCCGATAATAACGGGCCATATTAGCATATTCAGTGACTATTGGTATTGGCTGACTTCATGACATAAATATTTATTGATTGGTTATATCTATGGCCATCTATACAGATCAAATATTTCATAGCAACAAAATGTAGTTGCAAAATATTCTGTCACTTTCTATTTAAGTCTGATATCGGTATTTGAAAGGAAAATATGTCATAATTGGATAAAATGGTAATTAACTTGCATTTTCTCTGTTATTGCTTATGCTCCTTCAGCTCCTAAAGGCTGTGGGAGACCACCACCCCTTGCAAATGGAGACACCAAGAACAGTGCCCACTCTAAGTACAGACACAACGACTGGGTTGAGTATGACTGTCAGCATTTATATACCATGAATGGCAGACCTTATAAAACCTGCAAGAATGGTGAATGGACTGGACAGATGAAATGCCTCAGTAAGTTTTTATCCTCCAGAATTTCCTTCTGTATAGCTCAAATATGATATATCCTCATCCTGACCTGTGCGATGAAATCATCACATTACTGGCGCAAGATATCAATATTTTAACTTTAGTTAGCTATCTAACTAGCTATCTGTTTTGATAGTTTTGTGTCTCGTACTTGTGCTCTAAATGTTAAGTTTTGTAACAGAATATGTTACTGACCTTCTTTATTCTCTTACATTGGTCCAACCATTGTTCTTCGATTTCTATCACTATATTTTGTAGAGCCCGACCGATTAATCCACAAGCCGATAATAACGGGCCATATTAGCATATTCAGTGACTATTGGTATTGGCTAACTGTATCACATAAATACGTCGATATTACTAGATTTATTCACCGGTCACTAACCTTTCATTTAAATTCATTGTATCACACTAGCAGTTCTCTGTCACTAGCAGAGGGCGCTATATGGATTACAACAAGCATCATCACTCTCCAGAGTGTCAAGTGGTGACGCACATACAAGTGACCATCTTTTCTTCATTATATACTTTTTCCACAAGTGTTTGATAACTGCCTTTGGGGGATCAAAGCAACAAATGGTTATATCTATAGCCATCTATACAGATCAAATATCTCATATCGGTCGGGCTCTAATATGTTGTAACCAAACCTAGCAGTAATTATTAACAGTATGCTGTGCAGTCTTTAGGGTAATCATAATGCTGTTTTTTTCTGTTATGTCTTACAGGGCCCTGCACTGTGACCAGAGAAACCATGAATAGATACAATATTCGCTTCACACACTCTAATGAAGAGAAGCTGTATGCACCTCATAATGACAGAATAACATTCAGTTGTACCTATGGAAGACGACCTGTTGGTTCAGTGGGTATGCATCAAGTTTGTAATGATGGTGTTATACACCTTCCCTCCTGCCAGTAAAGTTTTTTTTTGAGGAATTTACATTATTAACTAGAGGACACAGCAGGCAGGATAAAAAATATTCTCAAAATGAACTTCTTCTGATTCTTTTGTGTCTTGGTTGTGACAATTTGAATAAAAATCAGTGTTCACTCAGTCGCTTTTCTTCTTCTTTCAATCAAGTACTAATTAAGAGAGACACTATATTCATATTTCCTATAGAAAGAGAGAACGAGGGAGATTAATCACAAGCTGTTGAATCATCCTGTCTCAATAAGCAGGAGGTAGAGCACCAGGGGTCGAGCAAACTAGTGAAACAATTTGAGAGAGATCTGTGTTGGCCAAAGCAAAGCATTGAATCAAACAAGAGACTTCATAAACAGAAAAGACATAACATGGCTGGGGAGAGGCAGACTTCATGGACTGTCAGTTCTTCAGACAAAGCTGGAGGTAAGATTTTAACTGTTATGTACATCTGAGAAGTCCATCAGACCCGTACGGGTTGCATTTTGTCGCCTGTCGCCATTACTACTACCCTCCCTTGTCTCTCGCGGTTATTGTAATCACACAAGCTTACACCTGAGCCTTTCATGACGTAATCGTTAAGATTTTAAATCTTAATCTCAAACATGTTTGATATTTATCGGGGCAGCCGCCAATGCACTCTGAGCAGATCAGGGAGGTTAAGATTGGATCTTTATACCACTCCTGCTACACAATAATCGGGGCAGATAGTTGGTTCAGCCTCGAGTCAGGAACACCCTCCTAGATTGTCGGGACGGGGGAATCGCAACTCAAATCGGCCCGATTATCCTGTAATCTGAGCCAGGCTGAAGTGATCGTTAATCACTTTTGAAAAAAATTGCCACCAAATCTAGTGATGTCACGGTTGCTGACATCAGTTTATGGTCATCACCAAGAACACAAGTTGCAGTGCAGTAACCACAGGGACAACACCTGGTTTTACATCAATGTAAAATATGAATGTGTGTACTATCCCTTTAAACCATGTAAAATCACCTCTAAATTAAAAACTACACACAGAAGCTGACTGAAGGATGAATAAGTAATTTCTTACTAAATGTATAAATCAAAAGAAAAGAAAAGGTCACCTTTAACTTAAGCTCTTCTTCACCTTTTGTGTTGATGGTGTGATGACACTGTTGCCAGTAAATCTTCAGTTGACTGGAAGTGACTTGAGCCTGCTGGACAAACATGTTAAAGATTAACCATGGGGAGAGCATTAGATAAGGATTTTTAAAACAGTAAAGCACTTCATAATGACACATAACTTAACTTTTTGTCCTTTCTCTACTGAATGCTTTGGTTTTCAAAATAAAGCTATGATAATTCTAAAATAGATAATGAAACAATGGACTCCAAGTTACTGTAAATTACCGCTTTCTTTTCTCCAGAGAGACATCTGAAAAGCTTGATAGTGCCCACAGGCTGCCTCTGGCCACTACCGCTTGCCGATGGAGATGTGAAGGAAAGCTTGAAACCTCTGTACAGGCACAATGAAAGAGTTGAGTACGTATGTCAGAGATTTTACACCATGGACGGGAATCCTTACAGAACCTGCAACAACGGAGAATGGACCAGAAATATGAGATGCCTCAGTAAACTTTTATATGCATCCTTTTTTACACACATACACAAGCAGCACCTATATTCACTGATGAAGGGATGTCAGAGTGGGGTTTCTACACACCGCTAAGCAGGGAGCGTATCAGAGCGGTTGGGGGTTTCGTTCTTAGTTTGGAGGTGCTCGTTCACCTGTCCAGATACCACAGATACTGGTGACTCTTGAAATGACTTTAAAGTGTGCCAACATTTGCAAACATAAAGGTAAGAAAATATTCTTAAATGCTACTCATTTCAGTAATGAGAATAATTCAAACAAAGAAGGACATTTGGGAAATAGAAGTCAATACAGTGAAGTCAAAAACAGAGAGTGAAAATCTCTGTACACCTGAGTGTGTGACAGCTGCATCAGAGGACGCTAATTATACCTGATGAAGGTCGGTCTGACCGAAACTTTGTTATATCAGCATAAATCCTGACGGTGTGTGCGGGCCTTTCTCATTGTCCAAAAATAGAACGTTAAATGTTTTTAAAAAAGAAAAGTACAGGTAAAAAAATAACTAGTTAAAAACCTGAAACCAGGAAACAATCTCCAATTAAAAAACATTTTAATACATTGAACTTCCCCACTGGGGATCAATTAAGAATTATCTTAGTAAGTGTTATACTTTTCAGGTATATTCATATTTCACTTGAGAATGTCATTCTGGTTGAGCTGAAATATTCACTTTCTCCCAACACGTTCAAAACGAGCTCATTACTTCAGCTTCAATACTTATGAGGACAGTTATTGACGCTATACAAATAAAGATGGATTTTTGATTGATTGATTAATTCATTATGATTTTTTTGTTTTTGCAGAACAACTTTTTATTTAAATCAAATTACTTACTTTTTAAAAATGATTTAGTTGAAGTATTTTCTCTCATTGGATGAGAAGTTTAGAAAACTTTGCACAAAAGAAAAAAAGTCCATTGGATGTCCTTATACTTGTACTTCGTGTTGTAGTCAAGACCACAATAACCAAGACCAAGACATACCCGAGACCAGAGTGCTCTGAGACCAAAACAAGACCAAGACACTTAGGGATCGAGACCGAGTCAAGACTGAGACAAAGGCAGGGCGAGACCGAGTTCTTCTAATCACAGAAATGATGTGGAGAAAAAAAACAGATCAGTGAAGGTCTTCAATAAAAATCCTGAATCCACCCAGTCTGAGACGGAGACAAGACTGAGCAAAAATGCTTTTGATTTCCGAGACGAAACCAAGACCTTCAAAAAGTGGTCTTGAGACCAAGACCGGTCTCGCGTACTACAACACTACTTGTTCTTGAACAGTTGTGTTTTGTCTTTTTTAATAATGAATTTTTGAAAGACATAAAAAGTAAAAAAGTATATCTGGAAATGTCATTAATCTCTTTGTCTGTGTTCTCTTGCAGAACCGTGCACTGTGGCCAGTGAAAGCTTGAGCAAACACAGCACTCAGGAGAAGCTGTATTTAAGCCATAATGATGTGGTAACGTTCAGTTGTACTGTAGGAAGAAGACCCGGCGCCTCAATGAACATGCGTCCAGCTTGTAATGACGGTGTGATTGACCTTCCCTCTTGCCAGTAAAGTTTTTTGAACATTTACATCAGAAACTTGAGAACATCGCTGGTAGACTAAATATGAAGTAAAAAGGAATTCATTCATTTTATTTCTGTGTCTTGGTTGTTGACAGCTTTAATAAAGATTTGTGTTCACTCAATGTCTTTTCTTTTCATTCGATCAGGTACATTCATAACAAGGGGAACCAATAAGGTGACTCCTATTTAAAGACAAAGTGAGTGGGATTAATCACAAGGTACTGTGGGAAGTTTCCCTCTCTTACTTTAAAGGATGCGGAGTAAAGCAGCAGTGTTTGAATCAAGCGGCAACCTCTGGTGTTGAAAAATGAAACCTACGCAAAAGTGCAAAATCCTGCAGTTCATCGAGTGTCCATGGCTGCTGATGGGGCTCCAAAGCCCCCTGCAGAACCAGAGGGGTGACGTCACTCAGGCTTCGTCCATTAATATTTAGTTTTTGCAGAAAAACTCTTGTAGTTTTTTGGGTAGAGCTGCATGTGTGAACACAAACATATTTCTCACTCTGACTTTCTGCTGTGAGCCCCCTATAGTACTTTTCCTGCAGAAAGTCTGTGTGAGCTGATGTGAGAACACAGCAGGATAAAATCAGGAGAATTCACCTTGATCAAATGGGGGGGGGGGGGGGGGGGGGGGTGTTTATTACCTGCGATCGGTGCACGATCATAGTCCAAAAGAGACGTATATCGGACTAAGTACAACACTAACAAGGATCAAGAGGAGGAAACAACGTCAGTAAGAGCAAACAATAGCTTTAAGTCTGATCGGACACACAGGTGCTGACAGGAAGTGACCAGAGGAAAAGCACAACATCGACAGCTGTTCTAGTCAGCATCAAAACCATCCTAAATATCGTAATTTTCAAACAAAAATCATCATCTAAATCATTAAGTGTGTAGACGTTCATGACAGAGCTGGGTCTTCAGCTTGTTCCTTCAAGGTGTATGACCTGTAGGATCTCCTTGCATGTAATGAAACTTCTGCATTATTTTTCCTTTTCTCCCGTATGATCTTTTACACTCTTCTTTTGATGTTATTGTGACATCTATGTTATAGTCCTCCTGAAATTCTCCAGAAATTTTCAGGAGTGCATAATGTGAAAACATCTACATTCTCGTTTTGAGCCAGGGAAAACTATGCAAACACGATGAAAAGAGACAAAGAAGATCAAAACGTAAGAAATAAATCCATTTTAATATTTACAGGTTACATATGGAAATCCATTTGTTTAAAAAAAAAAAAAAGGAGATAAAACAATCCATAAAACAATATTTTCTTCAAGTAAAAAAAAAGAGATGAATACAGATTTGAAAGCTTGAATATTTACAACACAATGGACAGTGTGTTAGCCACCATTTGAATGGCTCGCAGAGGGTCCACAATATCTTTAAGCTTGTCCTTTCTGAGAACCCAATCCGGCGCAAACCTGGAAAACAAAGGCAGGAAGTTGATTAATAAAGGAATCAAAGGATTATCAGGACATCTCAGACATGAACTAAATAAAACATGCATACACGTACTTTGGCGGAGGTTTGGATTTGCGAGGCGTCGCTGGAACATAAAAGCTCCCGTTGATTGACGCGTTCATCTTTTGTTTTAGCACCGTCCTTTCGGCGTCCATCTTGTGTTTGCGTGCGGTGAGGCGGTAAATACTGCGGATCTTGTCCAGGACCTTTGGAAGCTTCATAACCTCCTAAAAGAAAAAACAAAAAGCCATTACATTTAGAAATCTACATCAGGTGTCTTTCTGTTAAATTTACTGTCACAAGAGTCTGTAAGTCATCGAGCGACGGACCACGGCGCGGCGTTTGTCTTGCAGGAGGAGAGCGAGGAGGAAGCAGGCTTTGGTGAAGATGCTGCCGCCCTTTTCTGCCACTTTATCGCCGGCCTTTTCCCGGTATCTCTGCAGCAGGTCCAGAAGAGTCTCCACTGAGTTCTCCACCGAGTACACGGCCTCGGTGGTCTTGTGGTACTGAGGGTAAGACAAGGAGACGGGTGGAATCAGAAAACGCTTACACAGACAAAGCGGATGAGAAATGATTGGAAACAAAAAAAAAAGGTGGGAAGTGTAGTGGAAAAAGTCTGATCTGTGGGAAGGAAGTGGATGAACTTCCGGTTTGAAAAAGGAAAAAAGTGCCTTAAATCTGCAGGAAGTTGGCGGTACCTTGGAGAGGTTGAGGAGGATCTGGATGGAGTAGGTGATGACGTCCATGCAGGGGACGCTCCTGTTGCAACAGCGGATGAGCGTGAAGATGACGTTGGTGGCGCCGCTCTCGACCAGCTGCTCGCAGCACTCCGGGGACAGTCTGGTGGCCGTCTCTGTGCAACGTACACCATCAGAGACACAGTTTTAGCACTCAGGAGAAACGGTTTGCAAATGCTCACAGTAAGAAGCAGGTTTATGAGCCGTTTGCAACCCAGATGAATCTGCTTCAACTGTAACTTAGAATCATTCCGTCCAACATCATCTACAGTAGATTTGCTCTTCTGCTGATGCTTTTGTCGCTCATAATAAACTCATATTTCTTGAGTGATTAGCCAGAGCGGAGGCGGCCTTACCGAGGTTCTTCAGGGCCTCTAGGATGTAGGAGAAGTGTTTGTATCGAAGGAGGTAGTCGAGGGCGGACGACGTCTTGTTGCGAAGTTTGTCTTCCTCTCGGACCTCGGCGGAGACTTTGCGCAGGCGGTGCCTTAACGCCACCACCTTGGGGTTGTCGTTCAGGCGGCGGGAACGGTGTCCTCTCCAAAGAGCCTGCAGGATATCATCACGGCCAGTATTAATAGTTGAACTGATTATAGCATTAAAAACCAGTAGCAGTATATCCAGCCTCGCCTGCCGTACCTGAGCTTTGACAATGCCCTGCTGAACCCTCTTCTGCCTCCTGAGAAGGAGAAACCTGCGGACGGCCTGCTGGAGGACGGACGCGGCTTTGTGGCGACGAGCCAACCAGCGCTGGGCGGCTCTCTGGGCTGTGACCACCTTCCTCCGCTCATCCAGATACCGTCTCCTCTGCTGCTTCGCTCTCACCCATCGCTACGAAGGAAACAAGAAAATCATTATAGAGAAAAATATTGTGCTCCTCAATGATTCTTTTAATTAAATTCATCAGAGCAACATGGCATTGTGGGCTTTTTTTCCCGCCCTCTGTACCTGTATGGTGACGACACAATGGATTTGTCTTTTGGCCGACTCTAAAGCCCAGTGAGCTCTTAGAGCTCTCTGGATCTTTATGGCACTGAGATGGTGGAAGAGTGCGGATGTAAAACGAAGCCTCCTCTCTGCTCTGGCTTCCTCCAATGCCTGAAACACAACGACAGACATTGCATTTAAATATGAGCAGCATCTTTCCAGGCATTCTGCTGTTTTCTTTGATTTTTGTACAGATTCAGCTGTATCTGTCCACTACGAGTGCTGCATCATGGTAGACAATTTTCAGGGTTTCTTTGACATAATCGTCTTAAAAGGAAATAAGGAATGACTGATGGATCGATTTAAAGAGAAATAAACAATGCATAAGGTGTTCATTCAGAAGTGGTGGGAAAACGAGCGATCATGCAGAGATAAATCATCCAATCACATAAAAACATTCTATATCTTTATAAGGGCTATGTCACATGTTTATTTATGGTGTTAAATCTAAAAGAAAGCCAGGTAAAATAAAGCTCATTTGAAATAGAGCTCATTATTACCTGCTGTCTGGCGATCCAGGCTCTGCAGTGAGTCTGAAATGTGATGGCAGCTCGCCTCAATTGGACATAGTTGTTCCTCTCCAACCTGCCGAGCTGCAGCGCCCGGACCCTCCGCTGGAGAATCAACGCCGCCTCCCGCTTCCTCATGAAGTCGTGTTTCTGCACCAAACACCTCCAGCGTGACTGGATCACAACGGCGGCCTGCTTTTGTCGCTTAAAGTCCCTCCTAACACAGCAGCCTCTGAAATGTGCCTGAAGGATGATGGCAGACTGTTTTACTTTCAGGAAGTTCTCTCTGTCTCTTCTTTTTAGAATGCAGGCCCGATAGTATCTCTGGATGATGATTGCAGACAGGAGCATGGCCTTGAATTTAACTTCTTCTCTGTGTTTTCTGAACACAGACTGTATGACAGTTGCGGCCTGATGCCAGCAAGTAACCTCCCTCCTGACCTGCTGTCCTCTGAAAGCTGCCTGAAGGGTGACTGCTGCTTTGCGCATATTCAGGTATTGGCTTCTTTGAGCTTTCGCTGCTACAGTGGCCCGATACCTCTGCTGAATGGTGAGGACAGACATTTTCAGTTTCAAATACTGTCTGCGCTCAGTGCAGGCTCTGTATGCTCTTTGTATAACACCAGCAGCCTGATGCTTCTGTTTGATGATTTGTCTTGATTTCATTCCACGGTATGCCGCCTGTAACACAACGACAGCTCTCCTCACCTCTTGATAATGTTTCATCTCAGTGTTTCTCTGTCTCTGAGCTCTAAACCTCTGCTGTAAAACACAGGCTGCCCAGAGCTGTCTCCTGAAGGCTGACTGATGTTTATGCCTCCTGTAGTTTGCTTGAATGATAGTCGCTGCTCTGTGCATCTTTGCAACACCGCTTCTCACATGATGACCTCTGAAGGCCGCCTGAAGGACGATGGCAGAGTGTTTCATTTTAAGGAATTGTTGTCTCTCGTTTCTCTGCAGAATGCAGGCCCGATAGTATCTCTGGATGATGATTGCAGACAGGAGCATGGCCTTGTATTTAACTTCTTCTCTGTGTTTTCTGAACACAGACTGTATGACAGTTGCGGCCTGATGCCAGTGAGTAACCTCCCTCCTGACCTGCTGTCCTCTGAAAGCTGCCTGAAGGACAACAGCAGATCTGCGCATGTTTTGATAATTTAGCGTTTGTTCCTTTGCTGCTACAGTGGCCCGGTATCTCCGCTGGATGGTGAGGACGGAGGACTTTAAGGTCAGATACTGCTTGTGTTCACAGTGGGCTCTGTAAGCTCTCTGAATTGCACCAGCAGCCTGATGCTTCTGTTTGATGATTTGTCTTGATTTCATTCTGTGGTATGCCGCCTGTAACACAACGACAGCTCTCCTCACCTCTTGATAATGTTTCATCTCAGTGTTTCTCTCTGTCTGAGCTCTAAACCTCTGCTGTAAAACACAGGCTGCCCAGAGCTGTCTCCTGAAGGCTGACTGATGTTTATGCCTCCTGTAGTTTGCTTGAATGACAGTCGCTGCTCTGTGCATCTTTGCAACACCGCTTCTCACATGATGACTTCTGAAGGCCGCCTGAAGGACGATGGCAGAGTGTTTCATTTTGAGAAACTGGTTCCTTTCTTTTCTCTGCAGAATGCAGGCCCGATAGTATCTCTGGATGATGATTGCAGACAGGAGCATGGCCTTGTATTTAACTTCTTCTCTGTGTTTTCTGAACACAGACTGTATGACAGTTGCGGCCTGATGCCAGCGAGTAACCTCCCTCCTGACCTGCTGTCCTCTGAAAGCTGCCTGAAGGGTGACTGCTGCTTTGCGCATATTCAGGTATTGGCTTCTTTGAGCTTTCGCTGCTACAGTGGCCCGATACCTCTGCTGAATGGTGAGGACAGACATTTTCAGTTTCAAATACTGTCTCCGCTCAGTGCAGGCTCTGTATGCTCTTTGTATAACACCAGCAGCCTGTTGCTTCTGTTTGATGATTTGTCTTGATTTCATTCCACGGTATGCCGCCTGTAACACAACGACAGCTCTCCTCACCTCTTGATAATGTTTCATCTCAGTCTTTTTCTCTCTCTGAGCTCTAAACCTCTGCTGTAAGACACAGGCTGCCCAGCACTGTCTCCTGAAGGCTGACTGATGTTTATGCCTCCTGTAGTTTGCTTGAATGATAGTCGCTGCTCTGTGCATCTTCGCAACACCGCTTCTCACATGATGACCTCTGAAGGCCGCCTGAAGGACGATGGCAGAGTGTTTCATTTTAAGGAATTGTTGTCTCTCGTTTCTCTGCAGAATGCAGGCCCGATAGTATCTCTGGATGATGATTGCAGACAGGAGCATGGCCTTGTATTTAACTTCTTCTCTGTGTTTTCTGAACACAGACTGTATGACAGTTGCGGCCTGATGCCAGTGAGTAACCTCCCTCCTGACCTGCTGTCCTCTGAAAGCTGCCTGAAGGACAACAGCAGATCTGCGCATGTTTTGATAATTTAGCGTTTGTTGCTTTGCTGCTACAGTGGCCCGGTATCTCCGCTGGATGGTGAGGACGGAGGACTTTAAGGTCAGATACTGCTTGTGTTCACAGTGGGCTCTGTACGCTCTCTGAATTGCACCAGCAGCCTGTTGCTTCTGTTTGATGATTTGTCTTGATTTCATTCCATGGTATGCCGCCTGTAACACAACGACAGCTCTCCTCACCTCTTGATAATGTTTCATCTCAGTCTTTCTCTCTCTCTGAGCTCTAAACCTCTGCTGTAAGACACAGGCTGCCCAGAGCTGTCTCCTGAAGGCTGACTGATGTTTATGCCTCCTGTAGTTTGCTTGAATGATAGTCGCTGCTCTGTTCATCTTCGCAACACCGCTTCTCACATGATGACCTCTGAAGGCCGCCTGAAGGACGATGGCAGAGTGTTTCATTTTAAGGAATTGTTGTCTCTCGTTTCTCTGCAGAATGCAGGCCCGATAGTATCTCTGGATGATGACGGCAGACAGGAGCATGGCCTTGTATTTAACTTCTTCTTTGTGTTTTCTGAACACAGACTGTATGACAGTTGCGGCCTGATGCCAGTGAGTAACCTCCCTCCTGACCTGCTGTCCTCTGAAAGCTGCCTGAAGGACCACAGCAGATCTGCGCATGTTTTGATAATTTAGCGTTTGTTCCTTTGCTGCTACAGTGGCCCGGTATCTCCGCTGGATGGTGAGGACGGAGGACTTTAAGGTCAGATACTGCTTGTGTTCACAGTGGGCTCTGTACGCTCTCTGAATAACACCAGCAGCCTGATGTCTTTGTGTGATTATTTGTCTGGATTTCATCCCACGGAAGGCGGCCTGTAAGACGACGGCAGCGCTCCTCTTTGCACTCAGCACTTGCATCTCTGTTCTCATTTTCTTGTTGGCTCTGAAACGTGCTTGCAACACATTTGCAGCCCAGCTGAGCCTCCTGTAGTAGCTTCTCTGCTGGTACTTTCGGAAGTAAGACTGAATGATTAAAGCTGCGGCATGCTGGATACGCAACTGCTTCCTTATCCGCCACCCCCTGAACGCTGCCTGCAAACAAACGACCGCTCTACGCTTTGATATGTAGTCTAAACGGTCATTTGTTGCCAGGATCACTAACCTGTACCTGCGCTGACAGAGCAGAGCTGCAGCCTTGAGAGCTAGGAATCTTTTTCTCTCTCTAACGGTGAAAAACTTTCGCTGGATGATTGTGGCTGCTCGGTGCAGCCGTGTGATCTTCCTCCTGGCCACGTGGCCTCGATACGCTGCCTGAATGACGACAGCTGCAGATTTCAAGCCTCTGAACGTCTGCATCTGTTGGTCCCTGAGCATTTTGGCCCTGTAGCGTTCCTGAATAATGATGGCAGCACACTTGGTGGCGAGATATGCCATGCGCATTTTGTGCATCCTGAACTGAGCTTGGATTGCTCGGGCAGCGGTGTGCCTCCTCTTCAGGTCTCGTCTTACTCTGAATCCCCGGTAGACAGATTGAATCTTTAAGGCCGCCTGCTTTATTTCGCTGTATTTGTTTTGCTGCGCCCTGCACATTAGAAGAGCTCTGTATCGGCTTTGGATGATTATCGCAGCACTCTGCTGGAGGAAATATTGTTTCCTACATAAAAACATCCTGACTGAAGACTGAATAACGGTCGCTGCCAGGTGTTGTTTCTTCAACTCCGCCCTGACTCTCATGCCTCTGAACATAGCTTGGAGAGTAACACAGGCCGCTCTCACGTGTAGGTATGCTTTCCTCGTCTCCTGTCCGGCCACATGAGCTCTGTAATGACGCTGTATGAGGACAGCAGCTGCCTTCTGGGACCTGTACTCTGTTTTCGCTTTGTGCCGACGGTAGTAAGCTTGTATCAGTGTTGCACAGCGATGCCACTTCTCGATCCTCTTCCTGTCAGCTCTGCCTCTCCATTTAGCTTGTAAAGTGAGAGCGGCATGCCTGAGAGCGTCGTAATCCTCCTTTGTCTTACGAGCCAAGACCGTGGCTCTGTACTTTTCCTGCATCACACACACAGCTTTCCTCAAACGGAGGTAGCGCCTTTGGGCAGCATATTTCCTAAAAGCTGCCTGGATCGCCGTTGCTGCCTTGTGCTGTTGTCTCAGGGACTCCCGAGCCATTTTACCGCGATAAGCCGCCTGTATGGTGATGGCAGCACGTCTCAACCTCACAAACAATTGCCTCTCCGCGTCTCTTTCCGCAGAGGCCCTGAACCAACGCTGGATGAAGACCGCAGCACATCTCATCCTCACCACCTGCTTCCTGACAGCGTGGCCTCTGAAGGCACTCTGAATGACGGCAGCAGAGCGGTGTTGCAGCTTCAACTTCTGAAAGCAGCGTCTCTGCGCGTGGCCTCTGTACCGGGCTTGGATGAGCACCGCACTTCTCCTGATCTCCCTATACTGACGGAGACATGTCTGCATCCTATACCAGGACTGAATGCGAACAGCGGCAGCGTTTTTTTCAGCCATTTTCCCCTCGTACCATTTCTTGAACACAGCTTGTATCACTTGGGCAGCACGATCTTCCTTTGAGGTTTTCTCAGCTTTCCACCTCCTGTACCCTCTCTGTATTTTCACGGCTGCAGCTCGAAGAGAGAGGTAGTGTTCGCGATCTTTTCTTCCCAAGGCCAGAGCTCGGGAGTGCTTCTGAAGGACAGTGGTCGCCCAGTGGACCTTTCTGTACGCTGAGGCCGCCCTGCTCATCCGCCATTGTGCTTGGACAACAATGGTGTAGTATCTGAGGCGCTGGTAAGCCCTCATGGTCGAAAACATCCTCCACTGAGTCTGCAGGAAACGATAACAAACATTTATAGTGTGACTAAATAACACAAGAAGGCTTCAATATTACAAAAAATATTTCAAATCAGGAACACTTTTACTTTACGACTGTGCACGCTGCTTGAGGCCTTGATCACACCTGGTTTTGAAAAGTGTCCTGCATGATCTAATCACACTTTAAGTGTAAACGTAAACAAAGCCTACACAGTAAGAGAAGTATATATGTGCATTGTATGTTCTTTAATATTGCATAAACAATATGAAGTGCAGTCAATAAACAAAGACTGCATATCAGCTATAGATCACTGATTCCTTTTCTGTCTGCTGCTCTTCGTTTTTTAACACACCTTTAGTTGTAAATCCTCCTAAACACATTTTATCTTACCACTACATTCTCACCATTTAATATGAGGGCAGCTGATAGCTAGCATGAGCTTCATCTGACTACATCCAATAAGCTAAACATACGCCTGCTCATTGAGAAAGCATTGCATGTTTACATTTCTTTTTATTTGATCTTAATAATGCAATAAATTCTGACTTTTCTTGTTTTCTCGCCTCAAGAGCCAGAGGAAACAGCAAAAAAATATGTCCGGTGTGATGGGACATTTTCCTCTCAACGGTCTTGTTTAGACACCTACCTGGATGACAGTCGCTGCGTTGTGCTGCAGAGTCCGAAGTTGAGCCTCTTTTTGGAGCCTCATCCTGTGTCGGGCAGCGTAGCCTCTCCAGAGCGACTGGATGAGAACGGCTGCTTCGTTCTGCCTCTGAGCTCGGCGCCTCTGCAGAAAACTCCTCACAAGTAACTGGATTTTCCCAGCAGCCATGTTTCTTTCCTGTGACCAAACAAAAACCAGGAACAAGATCAACTTAACAGTGTTCACCAACTTAAGATCATGCACTCCTTTCTCTGTCTATTATCATTCAACTGGCAACTGCAATTGCTCCCAAGAAAATGTGAGCCACATTATCAACACAGACTCAGGTTTGTAGTGCACAACTTGAGCTTCCACACAGACAGAGGACCAAAAGGACCAAAGTGTCTACATCAGATAAACTAACTTTCATCACACTCTGGAGTTTTATCAAACGTTGAACTAACCTTGTACAGCTGCAGATCTTTCTTCAGTCTGTATTTCCTCCAGGCGCCCTGAATGACCCGAGCTGCTCTGGTTTCGTTCCTCAGGTCGAGAAGACGAGCGCACAGGAAGGACAGGTACGACATGACCACCTGGAGATGAAGGAAAGGGAAGTTTAGAAAAGAGCTCTGTGAATAAAGACATGTTGCTCTGTCTGTTTTTACAAAAGCTTCAATAGATTTAGAAGATTTTTAAACAGGTTCTAAGATTGATTTCAGGCTACACTGTTTATTGCATGACTGCAGACAAATCTTTTAGATGAGACCCTGATGACTTTGTGCTTTAAAAAGATTATTTAGTTTTGGACATAGAGCTACAAATCACTTCCTTGATTTGTAGTTGATACTGTTCCATTCAAACATCAGTTATTGAATCTTCAGTCCACAATAATGAAAAATAACGAGGCAGCGAGTCCGTCTTTGACTCTTCTTCTGCTGACAAAATAACGTCTACAGGGAGAGGGGAGGGGTAAAGACCACCTCCAGGTCTGCTCTCACCTTCTCGTTGGGGATGGTGTTGGACATGTCGGCCGGGTTGATCATGGCGGGGACTCCGCCCAGGAAAGACACGGCCGTGTTGACCAGCCTGAAGTTGTTTTTCTCATTTTCCAGCAGCTCTTTGAATTCAACCGACGGAGAGCCGATGCCTGTGCACAAATAAAAAAAAAACAACAATGCACAGATCCAGTCATAACAAGTCAGGAACTGTCGCTACATTTTCTTTTTTTAAAATGCCTTTACATACATCTGAAGTCAGCCGCTCGCTTTGACCTCAAGTTACAATGATTAAAATAAAAGGGTTTTATTAGTCGGTAAATCGAGATAATCACACTCATAGTAAAAACATGAAGAATAGCTGTGCTCTAGGGCAGGGGGGGTCGTAAGCCACAAAGAATAAATAAAACTAACACACATTTTAAATCATTTAAATTGGTATATTTGAGCCATTACTGTAAACATATTTACAGAAAGAAGTTGTTCAATTTGAAGTAAAACCTTATCATGAAGTGAATTTAAAGTACCGTTGTGGCCTGCTGGCGGGTAGTCGAAGGAGTTGTCCGAGTCGCTGGCGGAGCAGTCGAGCTCCAGTCGCCCCCTCCGTGAGCACTCCACCGTCTGGGTGGTGCTGTGACTGACAGCCTGCGCGGGCAGGACGCCGGGGTGGTAGTGGTGGATGAGGTAGCAGAGGACGCGGCCGTCCGAGAACGTCACTGTGAAGTTCTCCACCTGCACACGCAGACAGACCTCAGTGACTTTTCTTTTAAAGGGGGAAATCATGAGACTGTGAACTCACTTTCACAGGAGGGGGAGGGCTACATGTTTAGGTAGAAGTTGTGTGTTGATGTCCAGCCGTGTGAACAGCGGAGATAAACAGCTGTTCTAATAGAGAAAGAGACGTAATAAACCCGACTTTCTGAAGGCTAATATTTAGTTTGAGGAATATTTCTGGTCCCTTAAAATGCTCACTGACATTCAGAGCAAAACAGTGCTCCCTTCAGACACACCTCCTCCATCCTTCAGCTCCCCCCCCCTCCCTTCCTGTTTCACTTTCAGGTTTCTGCAAACGAGCGCTAATAAACATCTGAAAATGCATCCTAAAGATGATCTGTTTTCGGCCTTAGGAAGTCTGCACTTTGGTTTGGAAAGTCTGTTGACTCTAGCCGTCACTCTGTCACTGTGCAGCTAGCATCAGGGTCCCCGAGTGGGCGGGGCCGTCTCTCTTTTAAGAAAGTTGTTATTCCACAATATATTTACATGTTATACCTTTAAAGAAACTGAAACACATGGTCAACTTTGGTGCAAACATTTTCCATAAAGCACGTCCTTGCCGTTTGTTTAGTAACCAGAAGAAAGTGCAGCAGTCTGAAAAGGTAGAGACAAACTTGAAGCTTTGAAGATGCTCCTCAACAAGGTGTTTTCAGGTGAGACAAAGAGCAAAGAGACAAGAGCCTCACAGGCTGCTACGAACCAACAGCTTAATTGCTCAATTAAAACACGACATTACAAAGTTCAGAACAAAGTCTCCCTGCGTCCTGCCTGACAAGAAGAAGAAGTCAAGTCAAAGCTAAAACAAACTCCAGAAATCAAAGGAAGAAAAGTTTCAAACTCACCTTCAGGCTGTAGAAGTCGCACACCGCTCGGACCCACTCCATGAGCAGAGTGATCTTAGTGCTGCTGTGCTCGTACGCCGACCGAGTCCCTGCAGGACTCGACTGAAGACCCCGGTCCGCTTTAAGGGACGCCAGCCTCAGTTTGGTCCGAAAGCTTCTGTTCAGGAAGCAGATTTCCTCCCTCAGCTGATCCTCGTTCAAAATGACCTCCACCTGAGCACATGGTTAGATGACAGCATGTCAGTCAGCTCTGGCCACATGCTAAACAAAGACTAAAACTGAAAACAAAGTCAGACACATACGTGAAATGCAAAGATGATTTTCCACAGGAGGCTCAGAGTTTTCTCTCTGTGTCCATCCACGATGTCTCTGGCATCAATGGCCGCCCCTGAAAATAAAGACAATGGATATCATCAACACTAAAAAGAAGAAGAAATCACAGACTGACGGACGATTAAAGTAACTGTTCATTTAAAGCCATTACTGAGGCCTCTTCATGTCCACAAAAGCAAATCTTAAATATTCAATCATGTCTTTTTTTTAGGGATTAAGTTGATAAATCAAAGTTATTGTTTTTACCCTGCGTACTCGTTCTAACACATTCTGATGTATGCAGAAGCGATCATTTTGTCACATAAAGTTTAACGCAGCAAATGCAGCATCATAAGGTGCAAAGTGATCCGATTATGTTGCTGTTCAGCGACATAACAAACAACAATCAAACCCAAAAAGGTGAGCGGGGACACTGACGTTGTTGTTCTCACTCAAGTGAAGGATTTAAGAAATGAATTGAAAAAAGCGACAGAGTGGAGGAAACTCTTTTGTGTGTAAAAACACTAAATAAGTAACACTTCAGTGAAAGAGAGTGTTGCACAGAAACTAAAAAAAAAGATGCAAAAATCCGTCAAGCTGAAACTCTTAATTACCGTGTTCATCCTTCAGGTCCACCCCTTTGCTCTTGAGCTGCTGCAAAGCCAAATCGACGTTGTGGACTTTCTGCAGGCGGCTGATGGCCGGCATGCGGAGTTTGGCTGACAAACTCCAGTCCTGCACGAGGAGCTCCATCACACGTCTGGAAGCAGGAAAACAAATGTCTCATAAATCACTGGCGAGAATCCCTTTTTTGTCGTACTTTTGAGAGGAAGCGAAGAGAAAAAAAACAAAGCTGTGAGCTGAGAGAGAGAAATTAGACGTGTTTCCGAGAAGGTCACCTCTTAAGAACTTAAACAGATGCATGCAGATGTTTCAACCTGTGTTTCTGTGCATTTAAGGAAGTATACAAGCAAAATAAACAACATGATCAAGGGGCAACACATTTTTATCAATAAGAAAGTGAATCCCAAAATGAGGAAATCCTCTCTAGCACACTGCTCTGCTTGAGTCTCCTAAACTTTAAAGGGGACATATTATGAAAAATCCACTTTTCAGTGTTTTTGAACATATATTTGGGTAACCTGAGTGTCTACCAACCCACAAAATGTGAAATAAACCCTTCCAGTCTTTTGTTTGTGGTCTGCATAAGTCTTACAACACAAAGAAAAATGCTCCGTTTCAAATTTGCTCCCCTTGTGACATCACAGTGGGATTCTGGTAAAATAAATCCCCTCCCCTGGTATCTCCACCCATGTACTCCACCCCCAGCCTAGAGCAAAACTTTAGAGCAGGTCTGCCATTTTTATTCTCGCTACAGAGGAGTGACGTTTACTGTGAAAACTCAGGGGGGGCTCATTGCATTTAAAGAGACACACACACCAAAACGGAGCGTTCTGAGAGAGCTGGTTTATACAGGGTCACAAACCTCCTCTGGTGCTTGATTCATGTTATATTTTGACCAAAGCACAGCACAGATGTTTGATTTAGACCACAGGAGACTGTTTGAAAAGGCAGAAAAGGGGGATAATATGTCCTCTTTAAATCCTTCTCTGCTGTGAGGAGAGAGACATGAAGCCGAGTCTGACATGAAGCCGAGTCTGACCTTCGGCGAAAAAAGCAAATATCACATCGAGGATCAAAGCACCACGTTTAAAGTCTCGAGGTCTCAACTCACACTAGACGAATCCCGCATTTCAAGTCGACCGCTAAATTCTTCACCGCGAAGTTGAACTCGTCCAGGGGCGTCTGAACGTGGGAGACGGGCAGCCCGAGGTAGCCGAGGTGCCGCGGGAGGATCCCCTCCCCGCTCAGGAAGTCTCTGGAGAAGGCCAGGAGGAGGTCTTTACTGGTCTGTGAGAAAACACAATGGACACAAGATGGAAGGAGTGAACACCAGCAGAGAAGAACTCACGAGAGGAAACATCATTTATTTGAAAGATCAGTGTTAATTCAGAAATGTTCCTCTTAACTTTAAAATCTGTACTCAAAACACGAGCCTCATTTTGCTCTTAACCCCGGTCAAATCTACATCTGAGTTAAGGCAGTAAATGAGGTCAATCCTCATAGAACCAGATGAGAAAAAACGTGTTGAAAAAATACTTCAGTGCTTTTTACCAAATGTGTCATTTGATGCATCTGTTCCCTTTTAGAATGAAGTTCACTGAGGGTAGCATGGCAACTAAACCTCCATACATGTTTTTTTTTTTAAGTGAATAAATAAATCTAAAAAC
This sequence comes from Labrus bergylta, assembly GCF_963930695.1. NCBI lineage: Eukaryota > Metazoa > Chordata > Actinopteri > Labriformes > Labridae > Labrus > Labrus bergylta. Next base: position 9,539,963 of record NC_089200.1, read on the forward strand.
TGTTGCTGACACGGGGAAACCTGAGCGTACCTTGAACTCTGCGTCCTGACAGAACAGACAGGGGTTGTGTTCGATCAGACGAGACTCTTTGGCTTTGTCCAGAAAACACACGAGCAGGAGCAGCTTCTTCAGCGTGAAGCGAGACAGCGCCTCCTCGTGGCCTGAACGGAGAAGGGACACACATGATGGTGACAAACATGTTTCAATACGGGGACTATTAGGAAATGACTGAATAATGGTTTTAAAGCCACACCTTTCCTTTCATCATTACAGAGCGATTTAACACGTACTATCATTCTGATCACAGTGAAATGACTCGTCTACTACATTTCTCACATGATCATGAAATTACCGTCTTTGTAAAGGTGAGGCACTTTGGCGTGTCTGAACTCCGCGGCGAGGTCCGGGTTCCACAGCAGCCGCTGCAGGATGAACAGCGCCAGACCCAGGGCGTCGCTGTTGCTCTCCAGTGAGATCAACTCCCCGAAGATTGTCTGAGAACGAGCAACATTGTGTTAAGCAACATCCTGTACAACAAAGTGAAAGAGCAGAAGAGAAGAGCGCTGCGTCAGAATACCTCAAGACCGATCCGTAACCACAGCGGGTTGTACGAGAGGAGCCAGTTCAGGACTTTCCCTCGCTCGCCTGGAAGATGAAAATAAACACGGTTTGTTTGAAACTCCAGTGCACTTAAAAATAAATCCAGCAGGTTTAACATTAAGATCTTTGTTTACCTATGTCCTTCCAAAGATGGCGGTCTTTGCGGACGAGCAGCCTCCTGGCCTCCACCTCCACCTCGAGCCTCTGGATCGCTTTGACCATGGCCTCTGAGGTGAACAGCTGGCAGGCAGAGCGTCGGAGGCGGTTCAGCTTGCGTCGGGCCGTGTAGGTGCTGTAAGACATCTCCTCTTTGGTGGGGGCTTTAGGGACGCTGAACTTGTGGTCGCTGCCCATGGCGATGGACACGGCGTTCACTGCACGAGACATACAATGAAAAAAAAAGAAAAAAAAAAGTGATGTCATGGCTCCTTTTTTTAGGCTTAGATACTCAGCTTCAGTTTTGAAATGTGCACACTGAACAAAGTATCTGGATGCAAATATAAAGGTGGTTACATTTGACTTCAGTGTTGACTTTAAAGTCATCGGGGGTCAGGACGTAGTTGATCCACCAGGTGAAGCCCCGCTCCTGCTTCTCGATCCACCGCTCATCATAAAACATGTTCTTGGCGGCAAACGGCATCGGGTGTCTCGGTATGGCTGGAGGTAAAATTAAAACATGTAAAACAACTTTTTTTTTTTACTTGTTACAAAATGTGGATTCTGGATTGTTCTGGCGTCACGTACCTGTTTGCACCGACTTTATAAAGGTGAGCTTTGACTGAGCCACAGCAACAACCTTTGCCGTCTTCACAGACCGAGCACCAGAAGACTTCAGAGATGTAGCACCTGTTTGAGCCACAGACATCAAAGCACTTTTGAATTTTGACAGCGATTACGTCGGAGAAAATCTGAAATCTAACTCATTTAGAGGCCCTTTTCACACATGCACTGAATGCAATCCTGAAAAGAACGCCGAGGACAGACCCTGAATTTATTTGGACTTTTTTTTTTTTTTTCAGCCAGCCTCGGTGAGCTGGTGTGTGAACGCAGCAGGTGATAGTCTGGAACATTCACCTCGAGCGGGTGGGCAGGGTGATGACGTAACTTGTGTTGTTCTGAGTGTCTCTGCTTTATAGCCTCAGATGTTTACAGTCACAGGGGTCATTACAAAAGACCCCTCCTTCCTCCTCTTACTTCAGCATGCACTGCCCAGCTGCCTGCCTGCCTGCCCCCCCCCCTTCATCCCATCCAAAACAGTGTGCGAGTGCATACAACACGGAAAGGAAAGTTCCTGAAAACATCAGAACCTCAACGCTGTGATCTTATCCTGAGAGTGTCAGGAGTTCATGTGTGAAAAGGGCTTACCGGACTTACTCAGCTAAAATAAAATCAACTCTTAATCAGTTAGATACCTCTGGAGGTGAGTTTGGAGCTCGATTGTTTTGCCTGGGCAGGAGCTGCAGACCTCACAGTCTTTAGAGAGGATGACGTCATGGAGCGCACGGAGCCTGGGGGGGTAGAGGGGGGACACTTAAGAGTAAATACAGAGGGTCACAGGACAGGGCAGATACACTTTGCACAGAATCTTAAAGACATACATCATTTGACTCCCATGTGTGAAGACACAAATGATTTTAACAGCAACCTACTGAGACTCAATCTTTTTTTTTTTTTAACTACTTTCACTTTGAAGAATTGCCGCCATTTCCCAGGTATGTAGGTGCAGAAGAGAGGGCTGCAGCATCCATTCATTCATGAACACTTTAAAACAACTTCTTAAAAATCATTTCAACTAGATTCACCCTTCTGATGGGTGATGTAGATGTAGTACGATGATATGACTGGAGTCTTTTGTAGAATGACTTCAGTGTTTCCTCTACCATTATATTAGGGGACGGCCCGCCCCCCAACACCCCCCGCCCCCCTTGAAAGGTCAAGTAAAAAAAATATATATATATATATATATTTTTGGGCCTTTATTGTAGAGATAGGATAATGGATAGAGTCGGAAATCAGGGAAAGAAGTCAATTAAGGATACCTTTCCGATAGAAAAAGGACAGCTGTCATTAAAAGTAACACATGAACACCAAGATTCCTTCAAGTGTGTCGGCGTGACGTGCCCCCCCCCCAACGCTGTAAACCTAGGGGAAACACTGGACTTAAATCTCGAGGAGCTGGAGTCCTTAAATGTTTTTAAATCTAAAATGAAAGACATGGAAGCAGATTCTACACGATGTCAATGTTTCAAGCTTGAATGTTTGAACAACTGACTCTCAGATTTGACTCATAGATCTTCTCTATTTGAATCCAAAATTGAGTGAATGTACTTTGTCTCCCTTTGTGTCTCCGTCTGTAACTTTGTGTTTTAGCTGCGGCCTGGTCTCCCTTGAAAAAGAGGTTTTTAATCTCAATGGGACCAAACTAGTTAAATAAAGGTTGAATAAAATATATGTGTGAAAGTGTTTTGTCCATTTACTTGAGAAGTCTGAAACTTGTCTATAATTCTCCCTGCAGAGTGAGCAGCTTGGAGTTCACCACTGTTGCGCACACACGATGAGGTGTTCCTGAGTGTGGAACGATCCTGCCGGTGTGTCTTGAGATTTAAATAAAGTAGTAACAGTGGAGTGCATCGAGGCTTCAATGCACACCACGCCCCTCTTTGGGGAGAAGCACCGATCGATTCTGCTGCGGTGGGATTCCACTCACCTGCTGCACTCTGCTGCTGTCTCAGCGACGCTTGCCTCCTCTCCTGGAGCGATCTTATCGACTCCGTTTTTGCCGCCACCACCCTGCTCCTCTTAACCCGCTCCGTCTTCCCGGCCTCCTGCGGCCTCGCATCACTTTTCAAAAACTCCTCGCTCTTCCTCTTCTTGCTCTGCCCCGCCATCTGAACGGGAAACTGGTCTTCCTGGACGCACGGAGGCGGCAAAACCGTTGGGGACAGCTGACGCGGGCTGCGGTGTGATGTGGTGTTCTGATGGAGAGGAGATGATGAGCCCAAGGGCGATGGAGCTGTGAAGGTTAAAGCGATGGAAGCGGGGACTGCAGGAGGCGGTGGAGTGGAAGGGAAGGAGAAGCGAGCAGGAGACAAAGATGCGATGGAGGTGACGGGGAAGGTGACAGGTGTGGGAGAGCCGTCGGGCCGAGGAGTCAGGCTGGGGAAGGTTTGATTCCTGTAATCACATAGAGAGTCTGCAGCTTCAGATTTTGGCCTTCCGTTGGCTTCTGGATCTATAACAGGGAGACTCGGAGTTCCTGATCCAGACTCGGATTGGCTGCTGCTGCTGCTGCTGCCTGACAGCTCCAGAGTTCTCTCCAACAGCCTCCGCCTTGACTTCTTTATTTTCCTTCCACTCGAGCAGTTTGTCTCCTCTGGAGCTTTGCTTTTAATCACCGTGGCGGAGGTAAAAGAAGCCTTTTTGACCCTTTCTGTTGCCGTATCAGCCGCCGACACATCAACCCCTTTGCTGACAAAGAAGGTAAGTCTGGGCTCATTGGACTCGTGCACAGGTGGGCTGTCAGGCAACGCTTTGAGCCCGGGTGCGCAGCCGTGATTCACACTTTTTGATTCCAGTGAATCTGAAAACCCACAGCTGGAGCTGGCGTCCCGAGGACTGGCGCTCACATGGCTCAGATCGGAGTCGATAAGAGCGAGAGCATCCTTCAAAGTCAGAGCCGGGGTCCCGGTTAACCCACTGTCGGCTTCTTCAGAATCCGCCGCGGACTTCAGAGGAGCTGGGCTGTCTGACTGAATATGAGGCATGAGCTTCTTGAACCTCTCCGGGGTCCCGATAGGGGACAGCGTCCTGTTCAGCATTCTCAGCAGACCTTTGTTTTCTGGATTGCTCGTCGGGGTGTCAGACGAGTCCGCCAGCTTGGCGGCTGGGACGAGCAGGACGAGAGGAGAGTGAGGGTGGACGTTCTCCTGGTCCGTCAAAGCCAGAGACCGCTGCCTCTGGTTGGATTTAGAGGTGTCCTGCTCCTCTGCTTTCTGAGGGTAGTCCATCAGGGGACTGTACTTGGAGAGGGATCGCTCTCGAACAGCTTTGCCCTCGTTGAGAGAGGCGAGGGGGCTGCGGGGCTTCTCCCGTTTGTACTGTGGTTTTCGGGACACCTGGAAGGTCTTATTGGCCGACATCTTCAGCGGTTGTTCCGGCTTCTTCCTCCTGGGTGCGGCTACTTTCTCGCCCTCTCTTTTGTTTTTGATTGTGTCCCATAAGCTTTTCTGAAACACGAGAGGAAAATAAAAAGCATGAATGTCATATTTAGAATTAAAGTATTAAAAAGTCCGATTAGCACATTCCCTACCATATTTCTAAAAAAACAAACAGGTCATGTTGTAACACTATACACGTATCTACTGCTCTGTGATTGTGTCTTTATATTTTACGGATGCTTGTCTCTCATCAACCCTGATGGGTGCAATCTAAGGATTATTCCCCTTTAGTGCGAGATTATTAGATGCATTACGTGCAAGACATCATGCAAAGACAGAACATTTATCTATCTGTCAACGGACCAAACTGTTATTCCTTTGTAGGCAATTAAAACAATGTTTTAATAAAAATTAGAAAGTAAATGTTTTGCAGAGCGTGGCATTGTAGGAGGTTGCAGGAGGTTTTAGCAATTATTTGACATGAAACACTAGGGATGTAAAGATGAATCCTAAAATCTGGATAAATCGATTCAAAAAGGTGTGGTGAGCGTCAGAAGCTGTAGATTTTGAAATTTTGGACACACCACCGTCATTTAAATCGGAGGTGTGGAAGCCTTTTGGCAGAAAATGAAAGAGGTGAGAGGATACCAGACGAGACAAAAACTGTGTGCAAATATTATGCGAGAAGACAATGAACTAAACAAATAGCACAGCCAACAAGAACGCAGCATTTAATCGACCAGTCTGTTGTTCGCAGCCCCAACTAGTTGAAAAATATCAGAAATTTGGGTAACAAGTTGGTGGTCGGTCCTGAGGCTGTGTTATGACATCTTTTTACATTTTAGATGCATTTGCATTGTTTTTAGATGCATAAAAAAAACCTTAATATTAAAAAAAACTAGCAGACACAAGTTCACACAATTGGAGGGGGGGGAATTAAAACAGATAATCCTTGCATGTCTACTAGAATATAAGGAGAATGCATAACATTGGAGGATATTTGAGTGTCAATGAGCAGCTCAGGATTCTTACTTTTTTCTTTTTGGGAGCTTCTGCTCTCCCCAGCAGAACAGCCTGATGCTTGAGGACTCCATTGGCATTGAACACCAGCAGCTCTCTGATTCCTCCTTCCTCTGCTGGGGTCCAGGTTACTGTCAGACCAAACGAGCCCCCAGGCTGCAGACACAAAACACACACAAACAAATATTTAAATGCACCATCAAAAAAAACAGCTCATGCTAAAACACGAGCTCTAGATATTATTTTATCGTTGCAAAAGCTCTTGAACATGATCACAGCTCTGAGGGGACAAAGCATTATGAAATGAATGGATGTAGAGGAGAGTTTTGAGGTAGCATAGTTAGCTCGGAACAAACCTGAATCGTGAAGCTGTTGTAGTCCACAGAAAACCCTTTACTGGAGGAGATCTTCTCAACAATGACCTCCGCTTCTGCATCCTCCGTGGGGTTTTCAATCCGCAACACAGCCGACTTGGAGGTCCCCAACTTCACGGTCCCAAAAGTCACAAAAGGAGCCTTTGAAAACTGAATCAAACTCAAAACAGGAACATCGTTCTCCTTATTCGCGACGTCTCTCCTCACCGGACTGAAATCCAGAAGTCCCCCTCGAGTCGGAGGTAAAGTTTCTGACATTTTAAGTAAAGTAAAATAGCCTGCTGCTCTTGCTACATGTTACGCAGGTAGTTTGTTTAAGCTGCTGCTAATGTTGACGGCTCCGCACTAGTAAACGTTAAAACACGCTTCCCTCAACAACACACACTGCTTGGGGTTTGAATTCGTTCGCTTTCTGCTTTCAGCCAATCATAGGCCAGCAACGGCTACGTCTTATCCAATGAGTGAAGAGAACAGGCAGAATCCGTATGAATACATCGCCTACGACCAATCAGCAAGCGACTGCATGTTTAAACTCCCTTTAACCACGCCTGCTTTCAAATGGAAACCAAAAAAAACAAGATGGCTCACTCGGAACTTTATTTGTATTTTATGTTTTAAAACAAAATGAACAATTTATTCTTGAACGCTTTTTGAAGAAATACAAATTAAACCAAACTCCTTCTTAAGAACAAGTAACCCAGGCGCGTTTTCCATCTGCTTCTGTACATCATGTCGGTCCTATATTTTATATTTGAGTGATGACTCCTTTTCATAAAGGATCTTTGCATTGAAAGAAACTGTATGGCCAAAGTATTGCTTTTTAGTTTGACTTTTTGTTGTTGTATTTTTCAAGTTTTAGAAAGCTTTCTGTTTTTTAATCAGCAGTCTGTCGTTGTGCTGAATGTTATCCACATTAGATCAGTGGACTTTGAGTGCAGAACAGTTTTTTCCAGTCGTCCGAAGCACAGCTCGCCGTGATCGTATAGTGGTTAGTACTCTGCGTTGTGGCCGCAGCAACCCCGGTTCGAATCCGGGTCACGGCAGTGTTTTGAGGAGTCTTGATACTCTTCACCGTCGTGGATGAACTGTTGACGATTAGCCAGTTGCAGACATATAAAATGATATTGCATTTGCATTGCACTCTGCAAAATGTTCAGTGGTGGATTTTAAAAGGTCTTCAACTCAACCATTGAAATTGATGGTTTCAGTGGTTGAAAATGATAGATATCTTATATATCCTACTTTCCACTTGACTTGGTCTTCTCCCTACTGTATAGGCCCAATCCACCGTATTTCAGATGAATATACGTTTATATACTTTTTACTCTATTATATCCATCAAACAAGTAGCCTGACATGCTTTGCAACTTCAGATCAATAAAACAATAAAGAATTTTTCATTAAATTCATTTAGGTGTAGATTCGACTTGATTGATCCCTGGGGGGGGAAAAGGTTTATTCTGCTCAGTTCATACTTTTAATCTTGGAGGATGATAGGCTACTTTCATGCATTTATTTGTGCTAAAGTTTGGATTTGTACTATGACAAATAAACTGTGGATACTTGTTTGTAGAGTAGTTCTAAATTCATTTAAAAATTTGATGGAATAATATTAAAATAATAGGGGTAGAGATATAAGCTAGACATTTCACTTCTGCTTACTCCATTTGGACACTTTGTTTGTTTTTTATCATCTTATTTTAATTTTTAGTTGGAAATAAAGCCTTTCATTCATCCATTCACCTGTAATGGGACATTTTTACACACTTTTATTAAGTTTACACTTCAAGATGTAAGTTTGATTTATCCACCAATGAAATTCCCCATTTACAAGTAATAATTCAGACTAGCTATTTAATCAAATTAATCTTTAAAGTTGTTTCTGTTGTGAGCTAAATTAACTACCATTACGTGCAATATTCCCTTTGAAAACAAGTCTGTATGCAGTGTGACATCAAAATACACTCACCCACAGTACAAAATGGAAGTTTTTTTTACCTCTGCTTACAGACTTTAGATGTTGTCTTCTTGTTGATGGCTTGATGCTGATCTTAAAATACAGAATTGATTAAGTAGATAATTTAATAATAATAAGATTTAAAAAAAAAAAAAAAAAAAACATACAAGAAGAGGCTGGAGATCTTTTAATAGAAGGTTCCCATAATGACCAGCAGGGGGCAGCCTTGCTCAAGGTTTAAGCATTATGTGCTGTGAGCTCATGACAGAGATATTTTCAATGTTTAATAGCCTCTCTGGCTTTTTGTTGTATTCAAGCTAAAAGTACAAATATAATTAATTTGGGTTATTCTGAGATGACTTTAAAGTGAGGGTCAGTGACACCGTTGGATTTATTTCAAGGACTTCATTTCCCGTACATGTAAAAAGTTATTTCTAATAATTTGATGACTTTATTGAAAGAAGCAGAACGATGGATTGGCCACATGGCTTTTCACTTAAACCCTACTTTATTAAAACCAACTACTTCTTTTAACTTAATACAGATGCTTGACCTTCTCTGTGCAGAATGATGTGTTCAGAGTTGACCACGTAAAGCCTTTTTTAACATTATGTTGAAGGGTAAATCATGTTTCTGCAGTCCCCATAAAATCTGACTTAAGGACAGCAATGTTTTCACAACCAGTTCTGAATCACATCTTGAGTCAATATGCAAGCGCTGCAAATCTGATGATGGAATTTGACATCTTTTTACAGCTGAGCCTCCGTATGATTTTTGGCTTAAACTTTTGAATGAACATCTACTTGCAAAACTTGAATGTGTATGTTAAATCACTACGCTCTGCCAATGAAAGGCGTCTGATCCAACCTTCACACAACAGGGCCTCTAAGGGCGCACTCACACAGGTAAAGTTGTCCCATATCGTGCTTAAGCTTCCCTCCTCATTCCCCTGCAGGCCTGCACTCACACTGCTCCAGGACTTACCGGGCCTGAGCACGGTTCCCTTTGTAGGCCTACATAACGTTTGAAGCGTGCTTAGTTTCCAAGCTTGCCAGGGCTAAGGAAGTGTAACCCTGCTTGAGCACACGTGGCATATGGGAGCACTCAGGACGCGGTCACACTGGCCATCCGTACCATGCCGTACTCAAGCTTGATTGGCCCCCTGCTGCGCCATTCCCAGTCACACTGGCCAAGATTAACCGTGCCTAAGCATGATTACCTCTTGTACATAATGTCGTAAATACAGCACATGCACGCTTTATGTTATTATGAAGCGTGCTCAGTTGAGAAACAGGTGTCTGCACATCAGAGAACATGACAGCTACTTTACTGACTTTGCAGCTTATTTTAAGTCATTTTAATTAGATAGAGCCATAAATTTAAAAAATAATAAAATAGACGCATGGCCGAGTCCGCAGGCGAGTCGCACTTCGCAGAACAACACAAAGAACATGACAGCAACTTTGTGGCTTATAGAGTAATTTTAGTCAGATACAGCCATGAAACTCTGGATTTCTCCTTAATGAAGGCTGTCAGCGTTGTGTGAGCTTGTGCTCTTGCATGAAGTGTACCGTGCCGAAGCACACCTCTCCAAAGTGTGCCAAAGCCAAGGAAGTGTACCGTGCCTGAGCACGATACGGAGCGGTCACACTGGCCAAACGAACTGGACTCTAGGATTGAAGCGTGATTGGGCACGGTACGGATGGCCAGTGTGGCCGGGCCCAACTAGACTCTTCTCCTCTGACACCCCCTGGTGGTGAAATGAACAAACTCCATTGGGTCTGCAGAGTCCCTTTGCACCTTTAAGACAAAGCTAAAGACCCAGCTCTTTATGAACACCTATACGACCTTAATGATAATTATGATGATGATGATGACGATGATAGTTTTGTTTGTTAATGGTGATATTTAGGATGGTTTTGATGCTTAATAGAACTCTCAGATACAGCTGTCGATGCTGTGCTTTGCCTCTGGTCACTTCCTGTCAGCACCTGTGCTGTATGTTTGCACTTCCTGACATTGTTTCCTCTCAATAATTGCTTTCGTTTTACTTAGGCCTACTCTTTGATGTACCTCACTTTGGATAAAAGCATCTGCTATGTCAATTGTAGAATTGTACAAATGTAAATCCTGGGTTTTTCAAAGGGGGGGAAGAGGAGGGATTCAAGATTTATTTTTTTAATTTAAAGTATTTTACAATGTGATTAAACTGTTTTAATTTGTAAATACTTTATCAGACTCTTGTTCTCCATGCAGCATATTCAACTTGTCCTGAGACATGTCTTTAGAGGATCTTTGAAGCAGAAGTCTTGATTGATTAATTAATTGTGTTAGTGTACTCTTTGTTGACATTAACATATCTACAGAACTGTCTTTTGCAATCCCCATCCTCCCAGTATTCATCCCTTTGAAAAAGCCTCTAACTTCCACTGTCCTTTTGTCTGACTCTTAGCATACTCCCTTTCTTCATATAGTTATGCTAATGCAGTAAATTCCATTACAGTGCAAGTCAGTGAATGCAACACAGCTGAATGCAGCTCCTTCACTGGCTCTCCTCTAAATTTGGAGAACAGCAAACAGTGTTTTCATTCTGTCCATTTAAAGCTTGAACGTGTTACATGTAGATGATTTTTAAACCAATAGGAACATGTTGTAGAAGAAAATCTAATTTTCATGACCTAAAAAATACTTCCCTTAATTAAGCCTAATTAAAAAGAAATGTCAAATATCAAGCCCTCACTTTTATTTACAGCTTTCTTTATTTATCAATCATTGTTCTACAATACCACAATATAATGTAGAGAAATTACAAAACATGAGGAATTCATTTAAAAAACAACAACAACAACAACAACAACAACAACAACAACAACAATTAGTCAGGGTACATATAATTTTCCAATTAAAGAGAGTTTTTCAAGGCTTTGTAAATGCCCAAAGTCCTGATGGCGTTCTTTAAAGTCAGTAAAAATAAATTTTCTTTCCTTTTTAACCTGGTGGATATTCCAGACCATTTGCATTTATGGATTTATTACTTGCCGTGAAAAAAACAACAACCCATATCATCTTTCTCATAACATAGTAACATTTAAGCACATTTAAAAAAATAAAATTAACAATAAACACAATAACAATTGAATAATATTAAAAAGGTTAATATTATTATTATGTTCAAAATCAATCCAGAGAAATGTAACATGGACAAATTCATTAAATATAAATAAATAAATAAATAAATAAATGAATAATAGTTTCTCAGTCTATTGCTGCGTTTAGGTGCTCCTCGGATGTTCCCAGTTTCCGAGTTGGAAAGTCGTTCTTCCGACTTCAGACTGTGTTTTTATTTGGGGAAGTCTGAATATCGTTACAATAGCAACAAACATTGTGGATGCTACTCTGTAACAAGTAGTATTTCAGCAAAAAGTTGATGTGCAATACGCGAATTAATAAAACGTATTAATCCCCCCCTCCGAGTTATTGTTCCGACTTGAGCAGGTGTTGATGTGCATTTTACAACTCGGAAGGTAGTTTTTCCCGATGTATTCGACTCCAAATGAACGCACCATAAATTCATGTTTTGATTCTCCACCCGACGCAGACTGGCGCGCGTCACGTGACCCGAGCGTCGTCCAATCAGGTGGCAGAAGAACACGGCTCGTAATTTTGAACAGACGGAGAGCAGCCGAGCAGTCAGACAGGCTGAGCCGAGGATTATTATCGAAGACTTGCCGCTACTCCACCATCAAGTTATGGATATTTTTTAAAGCTCTTGATGAAGTTATTAAGTTGTAAAGTATGAGTTCTCATGTTATCACCCCTGGACCGTATCGAGCCACGAAACTGGTGAGTTCACGCCGAACTGGGAAAGGTCAAAGGCTACTTAACCTGCTGCTATCAGTTAGCTTCATTCATGAGAAAACATCCATTAACTCTTTAAATGTTATCCGTTTTTGACTGAGCACTTAATATACAAAACCGAAAGGGATTCAGGTTATTAAATAGACTGGCTAGGTATTAAAACATTTGTTTATTCCTGATTTAAAGTGGTCTTTTACGACATCTTTCTACCACCTAAAGTCAATTAAACGTAGCTTTGGTTGTTTTGTCGTCGTGGCTTTTCCTGCAAACACAAACTGTTTTCACGTTGATTAATTCATCAATAATGTCTAAATAAATCTATTTGCCCTTAAAATGTTAGTACAAACTATAGTTGAAGACTAATGACATATGTAGTTAGAATTTATAAGAATGTCTGAAACTTAATTGATCAATTTAATAAGCCAATTAAACCTGCAGACATTCTTATAAATGTTGACATTTATTTTATAGATAGATATTTTACTCATCCTTTCCAGGAAATTACACCGTGAGCTCACAGTCAAGAAGACATAATATATATTAAAAATATATATATATTGATGAATAAAGTCATTTTTGTAAGAAAAGAAAAAAAATATTGAGAATATGTTCAATGATGGTCTTGAAGCTAAGATCATTTTACATCATACATCATTAAATTTTTCCTAATAATAGATATAAAATTACTGTTTGTTCATTACTTAAAGGTAAATGTGTGACCTATGGGACACACCTGAATCACCAGAGGCCCCACGAGACGATATTATCACAACACTCGATTCGATTCGATATTATTGTGATTTAAAACGACTGAAGAAATGTATAAAAATGCAACTTGATCTAATGCATTGTTTAACCCCTTCAGCAATTAAGCATCTACAAAGCATATTTCCTATTCATATAATAAAAAAGTAAATACTTGCCGGCCATGAGAAGATATGATATCGCCACACAAAATATCTTGATGCATTGCCTTATTGATTTTTTTCCCCACCTCTAGTATCTATGTATTTATTTTCAGTATTTTATCATATTTAAGAAAAGCTGAATGGTTAATTATGCCATTTAAGTTGACATTTACAGGGAATTTGTGTTTTAGCTGCAACAGCAAACATTAAAAATATGTATATAGAAAGTATCAAAAGAGAACAAGTAGACAGCAGGACTCCTTTGTCCAGAAACTCAAATGTATGAATTCAGGTTTGAAAGTGGAGAATAGTCCACAATTCATTTTGAACAAGTTGCATTGTTAACAATTATCGTGTATGAATAAAAACAAGTCTGAAGTGAGTTATACTTATTCTTATTTGACAAAACAGTTCTTGATTCAGTTTAATTTTGAGGATATAATATGCAGTTAAAAAAGTTAAACGGCAATATAGTGTATCGCAATTCTCAGCATGTCGGGAAAATGTTTAAAATTCGAATAATATCGCATCGTGGGGCCTCTGGTGATTCCCGTCCCTGGTTGTTATACCAGGGCCTCCATCATGCTGAGTGAGAAAGCAAAGCTTGTTTGCAAAAATGAAATGGTGATACTTCTTTTATGTTGTAATAATGATGCCAGCTTACTCTCAAATCTCTCTAAAGGTCAAAATTCCATCAGCTGTTCTTTTATTTTCTGTTCATGCACTCATCAGTCCGTACGATTTTTCTCTCCTTCTGTCCTCTTCCAGTGGAATGAGGTGACCCGTTTGTTTCGGGCCGGTATGCCCCTCAGAAAACACCGGCAGAACTTCAGACACCACGCCTCCTGCTTCACGGCCTCTGCCGCCGTGGACTGGCTGCACCAGCTGCTCCGGAACAACAGCAACTTCGGCCCCGACGTCACAAGGCAGCAGACGGTGCAGCTCCTGAAGAAGTTTCTGAAGAACCACGTGATCGAAGATGTGAAGGGTCGCTGGGGCACGGAAGACCTGGAGGACAACGGCACGCTCTACAGGTACCCAGGAGAATCCTCTTCTTTTTTGTTTTCAAGATTTATTTTGGGGCTTTTTGGGCCTTTACTGGAGAGACAGGACAGTGGATGGAGTAGGGAATGACATGTGGGAAAGTAGCCACAGGTTGGATTCTAACCCGCCCAGAGGACCACAGCCTCCAAACATGGGGCGCGCGCTCTAACCACTGTGCTATCAGCGCCCCCGAGAGTCCTCTTCTTCATAATCACTTTGGGATAAAAAGAGATTAGGTGGATTGTCTAACAATCTGTACTCATATTTTGTTGTGTCCTCAGATTTCCCTCCACCTCTCCTCTGAAGACCATTCCCCGTGCAGCTCCAACCTCAGCCTCCCGCTCCATCAAGAAGCGGCCTTCATTCAGGGACAAGGACGTTTTCTTCAAGTTTAGGAGTATCAAGAAGCACGACAAGGAGACACAAGTGAGCCAGAATGATACCTGTTGTGTGCGGCTAAGTGTTAAAACACAGACATATCTCATTCTAATCAGCGGCTTTCAGGATGCCAGAATATAGTGGCAGGTTTCGAGGTACTGAAGATGACAAAACAATAATTGTTTGGTGGTGGTCTTTGCTCTCTCTGTGCTTTTACAGGAAAATGTAGATCCTGCCCTCCAAGGAGGCGGAGAGAATCAGCCAATGGGAGAGCAGCAGGTGCCGAGACGAGAGCTGACAGTAGAGGATGAGCAGGAGATCTGGAGAGACACCACCCTGACCCAGTACAGTCACACACATCAAACATCACTTTGTGTCATAGACATCCTCTGCATTGAATCATAGCACTGCTATTTGATTTATTTTCAAACCTCCAGAAAGAAGATTTTATGAGGTTGAGGATTTTTGTGTGTGTTATGACTAAACATTGCGTGTTGTGTTTCAGCCTGCAGAGGATTCTGGGAGTTGCGTCTCTTGATGAAGTTTTGGACCAGCGGTACATAAACCCACAGAACATCATCCACAATATGACCAAAGTCAACAAGCACGGGGTGGTTACTCTGGACGACAAGACAAGTAGGTTCATTTCTTCTTTTTTTTTAATGGTTTAAATCCACAGAACAGGGGATAGCATCAGAAAACGGGCAGATAGAGAGTGGGGAATGAAGATTGAGATAAAGCTGACAATCGACAAACATCCCCTTCAGTCTACCTCATAACTTAAATAATGAGGTCTCGTCTTCATTTGAATTACACGCCACTAAGAGTACTCTAAACATCGTCCTTCGACCAGTCTAACCTGTTCATGTCTCTCTAGATGATCTGCCTCACTGGGTTTTGTCTGCCATGAAGAGCCTGGCCAACTGTGAGTACAAGAAGCTGCGGAAATACCTCAACGGCAACATCAAAAGAATTGAGCAATTGAGGAGGAAAATGCGAAATGAATCCTCTTTCTTTTTTATGCATAACGTGAATTCACAGATGTCCTTTCTGATGATTAAAATCTCAGAAATTAAATGTGCACCTTTCAGTACAGCAAAGTTTACTGCTCTGTGTATTTCTAGGGGATAAGCTCTCCTGTGTCCTTATTTGCTTTGGTGGCTGCTGTAACATTCTGTTTATCTTCAGGGCCCAAGTACGACAGCGAGCAGCCGTCCTATCCCGGCTTTGAGAGAGACGTCTTCAAAACCGTGTCTGATTACTTCTACAGCCTCCCGCAGCCGTTACTCACATACGAGCTGTATGAACTGTTTATCAACGTCCTGGGTACGTATCGTGGACTGAGTTCACATTGGTGCTGTTTCCTGTTACTTCTGACAATGAGCTAAGTTTAGTTGAAAGTATTTTGAGGAGCTTTAAACTGGTCATGAAACACACTCATTTCTCTAAATGATTCAGACCGTCAGTGAAAGAAATCCACTTATCGCTGCCACCTGTCCGGACACTGCTAAAGTGATTTACAGCATGCAGACAGAAGGAGGCGTTGTTTAAGTTTTCTCTGGAAAACATTGGTGGTTGACCGTAAGAAGGAGCAGATTTGGGGCGCCGATAGCCTAGCGGTTGTGACGCGCATCCCATGTACGGAGGCAATAGTCCTCAGAGCAGCGGCCATGTGTTCGAGTTCAACCTCGGCCCTTTGCTGCATGTCATCCACCTTTCTCTCCTCCCAACATTTCCTGTCTCTCTTCAGCTATTCTATCTAATATTGTATGATGGGGCAATACCAGTGAAGAGTGGCATTCTTTCAACAAGGGGAGGCAAATTGACACAACATGAATTTTCTCCAAAGTTGCTTCTGGTTGAAGTGCTTTGAAGACACTTAGTTCCAGTGGATGCTCATTGTGTTGCAGCAGTGAAATGACGCTCAAGGTGACAGGACTGACTGCGGGATCTTGAACCGAGTCCTGCAGACATGCTAACACTTTGGACGGCTAACAGAGGCTCTGGATGATGTCACTGTTTGTGGAGTCTAAACAGAGTTTTAAGTGGCTGTACTGACTCTGCGTCTGTTTGCTTGTTATGTGTCGTCTCAAACCGGCTCATGGTTGTGTATGTACAGTAAATGTTTGAACTAACTTAACCCTCTCCCTCCTCTTCGCTGTCTGCTTGCACTGACACTCTGCCTGCTACCGCTTTGCACCCTCTCTCTGTCCCCTGCATTTCGCTCTCAGTGTTTTGTGGGTACGTTGCAGCGCCCGCCACACACCAACGCGGGAAGCGAAAGAAGCATGACCTCCCCTCGGCGCCTCCCCCGGCCAAAGCGTCTTTCCGCTCCACAGAGTGTCTCCTCCTGTCGCTGATCAGACAGGGGACATGCGACGAGACCGAGTCGCCCATGAGCGACGTGCTCGGCGGGAAGCTTCAGTCCCGGCTGGCGGCGCTGAAAGGAGGTGGCGGTCAGCTCGGCGGTCAGCTCGGCGGCCAGCTTGGCGGCCAGCTTGGCGGCAGCTGCATCAGCCTGAGTACAGTTGTTTCTATGAGGCCTCAATCCAGGAGCTGTTCTATGGAAACTATCCTAGACAACTCTGCCCCTCTCACCCGGCAGCAGCTTTTTCTCTCCAACGAAAGCCTGGCGTCCTGCGCCCGGAGCTACAGAAGCCAGGAAGACAGCCCTGCAGTCACGACACCACGCTCTCATACAGACTTCACATCAGTTATTCCTGAAACTGCTTCAGGAGTTAAACCCACAAATAGACTGTCTGTGGCGTCTTTCACAGGCGCGTCGGTCACACATAGGTTGCGTTGTTCACGGCCTCGCAGCGTGGGCAGCTGCCTGGATATTGTCGTCGAAACAAGAGAGGAAGAGGTGAAGGAAACGAGCAAGTTGCAAGACCGAGCAGCCAGCTGCATCAACGTGAACACTCCTGCACTCCAGCATCACTCCGCCTCCTCTTCATCACGCTGCCCCTCGCTTTCCTCCTTACACCCTCCCGCTTTCTCCTATCACCCCCTCTCCTCCTTCTCTTCATCTGCTACCGCCAAAGCACAAGGGTCGCACGCTGCCGCGGCACCCGGTGGACCCAGACCCGCCGCCAGCACCTCTAATCTCAGGACGCTCTCTGCGCCCGCTGTTGTCCGGCGCTGCCTCAGCTCTCTGGATGTGTCGAAGCCGTCTCGACTCGTCTCGCTGCTCAAAGCGCCTGTCTGTGTGCCCACCAGCAGCTCCCAGCCCACTCAAAGCAAACCTGAGCCAAGTAAGACCCTCTCCCCTCTACCTGTCTGTCTGTCTGCTTGTCTCTGAATGTCTAATCAGACTAACTACATCTAACATCTGACCTCGACTGGCATGAGAGGTTTTTAACCTAGAAATACAACTGTGTTCATATTCAGAGGGTAAAGTTGAGATTTGATTTGAATAGGAGAGTAAAAGCGTTACATTCAGCGCTCCATT
Source organism: Labrus bergylta (assembly GCF_963930695.1). Taxonomy (NCBI): domain Eukaryota; kingdom Metazoa; phylum Chordata; class Actinopteri; order Labriformes; family Labridae; genus Labrus; species Labrus bergylta. The sequence goes on from NC_089200.1 coordinate 9,557,710, forward strand.
CATGGTCATAAAGGCATTGAATAGGTGACCTGGCAGTTCAGACTTTAAGGTCAGTCTTATTGTCTGTGCATTGGTCATTTTTTATTGAGATGTTTTTAATGATCTGTTTCACTGGTTTCTACAAAAAAAAAGGCCCTTTCCTGATGCTGCATTTGCTCAAATGTTTTATTAATATAAACCTACTGTATGTCTGAGACAATTAGTGTACATTAACACTCAAGTTCCTCTTGTGCTGGAAGAGTACCTGCTCTGAAGTAGAAGCTAAATAAATCCTTTAAAAACAACATTGTACAAGGGTACGATCAATTCCAGTTCCAGCTGAGAACAAGAGAAGAAAAAGAAGTAGCGGCGTCTGTCCTCCTGGTTAGAGCAACGGGGAAGTTCCTCCAGTCACAAAACACCTAATGTTTACTTCTGACTGGCAAGCTTACATTTTCCAAATACTTCCCATGACAAGAGTTAAGTGTGTATATGTATCTGAAAATGTAAAGGTCATGGAGATATCCGCATTAGAACATGAGGCACATTTTTCAGTCCTGGATCGGGCTAAGATCTGGGATGTCGATGCCTCTTCCTTCAGTATTATAGTCCATAAGATTTTATATTTGTAGAATATTTGCTGACTAATCGTCTCTCACTGTAGCTGTAGTTTAATATTACCATCCATTCATCCACCCATCCATTCATCTATCATATCTAGTGAATGTGGAGTGATTCTTCATCGATTGCCCTGCAGAGCTCACCTCTCTCTCTCTCTCTCTCTCTCTCTCTCTCTCTCTCTAATCGTTACTTTATGAATGTGTGTATTTAGGCCTCCTCCAGCCTCACTGTGAGCGTGTAGCCATCGAGGCCCTGCAGCTCTGTACGCTCCTCCTCCCCCCCACCTCCCGCAGGAAATTGCAGTTACTCATGAGGATGATGTCACGCATCAGCCAGAACGTGGACATGCCCCGCCTCCACCCCGCCATCGGCACCCGGACACTGGTTAGCAACAAAAACAAACATCCTATGAATTTGCTCCTTTCTTACCTGTGTCTTTATTCACCTGTATTCTCTCTTTCTGATTTTTGTTACCTTTTTTTTTGTGGTTCTTCTTCCAGATGGTTCACACGTTCTCCGGCTGCGTCCTGGGCAGCGCTGAGGAGTGTGATCTGGACGAGCTTCTGGCCACAAGACTGGTTTCATTCCTAATGGACCATCAACAGAGCATCCTCTCGGTCCCCGAGTATCTGCTCAGTGCCATCAGTGACCACATACAGTACCTGCGTGCAGTACAGGTTCGCCCTTTTACCTTTTGAAAGTTGACCTTTTGCTCTAGCAGCGACAGGGGGTCAGATTTTTAAATCATGCAGCAACCTCTGGTGTTGAAAAATCAAGCTGATGCAGAAGTGCAAAATCCTGCATATCGATGATGGTTTGCTTGAGGCTGGCTGCAGGAGGTCACATACACATCTCATTCAAAAAAGCCGTTTTTACAGCAGATATTAAAATTAAAATAAAACAATAAAGATTGGCACACACTGTACGGGGGTGAACAAGGTCCGTAGTTGACCTGACAGACAGGAGGGTGCGGTTCAACGGTTTGTCAGGAGGCTTAAAACCCGCCTCAGCTCCAGCTCTCAGTCTGTCGTTAGGTTGACTGAAAGTAAAACTGAGACAGGATTTGCAGCATGGCGACCGCCATCGATGGGCTTCCAAAGCCCCCTGCAGTAACAGATGGGGGACGTCACTCAGGCTTCATCCATTAGTATTTACAGTCTATGGTTTAAATCTATCTGGAAAAAACTTTAATTGAATTTGAATGTATTTATTTTAATAGAGACAAGGCAATTTAACATAATTTCAATACAAAGCATGAAACTGATGTGCTGCATAAAGAGTATATAGCTATTGCTAATTTCCAACTCGTGTCCCCAGTTGGGCCTTTGTGTAAGCAAACAGATTAAAATGTATAACATTCAGTTACATAAAACCCCGTAACGATACAAGGATACATTAAAATACATGTACAACAATACAAATGCTATAAACCAGTTTAAAATAAAGTTACAATAAAGATACTATTTAAAAGTAGGTACAGCTCTGGCTTGCTTTGAGCGTTTCACCTGTTTTGTAAACGATTTTAAGTCGGACATTCATTTTATTTCAGGTGGTAATGTGTTCCAGAGTTTGCAGCCTTTGATGGAGAAGGCTGATTGACCAAACGTAGATCTACGATGTTGTACGCTACAGTCTCCATTCACAGTGCTTCTTGTTACCCTGTTTCCGTCCTGTCTTTGAACATATCTGGAGAGAGGTTCAGGGGCCAGATTGTTGATACAATTGATAGAGCCTGTATTCATTTTGCAGTTACCGGTATAATCTTGGACTTATTCCCTTTTTAAGTCTTAACATTATGCATTAATTGATGACATCATTATGAAGGCTTTCACACCTGCAGGAAATTCCTGATATTTCCAGGAGGAGCTGTATGTGTGAACTGTTTGCACGATCTGTCTCTGTGCTGTAAAATGTTGTGCTTGCAAACAATGTAATTAGGTAACTATCTGAAAAATGCCAAAGCTGATGATGAGGCATGTCAGGCTAATTGAAAACAAAAAAGTGTAACCACAGAAGGATTTCGACGTGTCAGCTTTTGATTTATAGTTAACGTTGTGTGTTTTTTCTCTCCTCTGGTTCCAGGTCCCAGTCGATGGTGTTACTAACGCTGATGTTGGCGATCCAGTTTGCGCTCCAATGCCGATCTACGCGTTTTGCCATCAGATCAGCGGCGCCGAGTTCGAACAGCAAAAAGCGGAATCTTCTCAAAAAGCCATGGAGGAGCTGCTGGAGATCCTGCTGACAGACCAACACCTGAGTGAGAAGGACAGACGCAAGAAACTGAAACAGGTGAAGAAGAACAAAAACAGTCAGTCTTTATTTGTATAGCGTCTATTCATAACAAATGTAATCTCAAGGGACTTTACAAAAAGACCAACATCAATCCCCCATGAGCAAAGCACTTTTACAAAGCACAGATTCAGAGAAGCATGGCTTCACCCGTCCAATATCGAAGGAAAAAAATTCAGTTATCTTGTGAGTTGATGCTACTGATGCAGCAGGGTAAGAGAGGCAATGTTTGCTTGCTCATTCATTGACCAGTAGCGGCTGGTGCGTTGTTCCCCAGGGTGGCACAACTTCTCACAAATGGACCAGGATATATCCCTTAGCTTGATGCTAACACATGCTGGAAAATGCCAATAACAGGCTAGCAGAATTAGCTTAGCGATAATTAAAACTTAGGAAATGATCTGGCATCTGTTTCCTCGACTCTGTGGAGACTAACTTCAAAAACTGCTGATGCTGCATGACTCGCTCTTTATGTCTCAGTTCATGGGACGTCGCCCTCTGCTGCCTCCTTTTGGGTGGTGGTGTGTGATGGAGTCATGAGCACTTTCTGTGCTAAACCAGTTGATTTGTTAAATCTGTTCTTGTAACATAACTACTGAATTTTATTTAAGCCTACGTTCTTGGATCAGAATGGATATAATATACTAAAGTCAGTCTTTCAGTAATGAGATTTATCATCTTTGCTTTAGTTTCAGAAGCAGTACCCGGACATCTACAGCCGACGCTGTCCCTCTTCAGACAGGGAAAACAACAAACCAAAGATTAAACCGCCGCTCCTCAGCATCAAGAAGACCAAAGCTTTCAGCATCAGGAACTAAATTAACTGTACAGGTGACGCCTTTATAGAAGCCTCAGCTCTTTACATCATTATAACTGCACTCTGGTACTAAGACGTTGGAAAACTGACTTCTCTTTGCAGCATTTATCTTTTCCTTGTTACATTGGAAATGCTTACACTCCTGTTGTGTGTCATGTATGAGCTGATATGTAACTTCTGGACTTCTGCAATGGTATAAGTGTGTGTTAATGTGTGTGTGTTGACAGCTGAGTATAATGAAGGCAACACCATGTTTTAATGAAGCTGGGTTTTTTCTTCTGAAATATAGTTTTTATAGTTACACAAGTGTTTTCTCTTTAGCCTTTATTTCCCCCGCTCAGCTGTTGCCTGTTTTGCTCGCTGATACTGACCTGTGTGTGTGTGTGTGTGTGTGTGTGTGTGTGTGTGTGTGTGTGTGTGTGTGTGTGTGTGTGTGTGTGTGTGTGTGTGTGTGTGTGTGTGTGTGTGTGTGTGTGTGTGTGTGTGTGTGTGTGTGTGTGTGTGTGTGTGTGTGTGTGTGTGTGTGTGTGTGTGTGTGTGTGTGTGTGTGTGTGTGTGTGTGTGTGTGTGTGTGTGTGTGTGTGTGTGTGTGTGTGTGTGTGTGTGTGTGTGTGTGTGTGTGTGTGTGTGAAGCTGTTTTCACACATGCACTCCTGAAAATTGCAGGACAGCCTGCCCCTCCTCCTGAGTTGCCCATTGGGTTATTCACATCTCTCCCTCACAGCGAGAAGAACAGTGCTGCAGGGCCTCGATGGCTACACACAGATCACACCGGTCACATGATAGAAACGCCATCACTCCCCCTCCCTCTTACACACGGGGAAATTTTCCTGAATATTTCCCGCTGCATCCTTTCTTCAGCTCGCCCTGACTTCATGTGGAGATTCACACACATGCAGCTCACCCCTAACACACCCAGGAGTTTTGGTGCATGTGTGAAAACGGCTTTATTGTGTGTAAGAAACAACTTGGGAGAATAAATATGCAATTGTGAGATCACTGGTTCACCTGGGAAATGATTAGACTTTAAATTTGTCTTTATTTATATGAACAATGATGGTGGGAGATGTGTGTTTGCTCGAAGAGTTTCTTTTCATGTTTTTAGATACTTTACTAAACATGTTATATCTTTGTGTCTGAAGTTTTATTTTAAACTCATTCTGAGCCTTTTTTTCCTTACTCAAACTTTTTATTCTTATCCTTTTGATTTTCCTCTTTTGCTTCCAATGTGATTGTGTTTTTTGTATTTCTATCTGGATATTTTGAATTTTAAGATCTTAGTTTTTTCTTTTCTTTTATTCTTCGTTTGTCATGTTTGACCCATCCCTGATTAGAGTTTTGGCTAGAGTGATATTTTGCACTGGATTTAGAAAAGTTAGCTCACGTATCACCATAAAAAGTTAATTTATGAATATTTAATTCTCCCTTCAGAAGGTTAAACTAAGCCCCCGTCATGTCAAGCTTGACTTAAATTGTCTCACTGTCTTTTTTTTTTCTATTTATCCTATATGAAGTATTAGTGCTAGTCTGGTGTGTGTCGATACCTCAGATCAGATGTCCATCTGTGCACTCATCAGTTTTACCCTTCATGTACATTGTTTACTATGCAAACCCTGGGAAATAAACTTGTTCAGCTGTTCTATTTAAATATCTTTGTCCAGACTCCAGATGTTTATTGTCACTCTGAATGTGGGTTTAAATGTGTGAACAATTTCTGCAGGTTGTTTCCATTCAAAAGAGTTGATATTAAATGACGGATAAATGTGATGACATAAAATATGTACAATTCAAACTGTGACAAAGTAAGCTGAAATAACAGTTAATATAGCAACAAAAATGGAGAGGAAAAAACATAATATAATCGATGTAATCTTGCCGATGTCCATTATTTTCATTATTTTCAGGGCAGAGTCACCTGACAACACGTCCAATCGTTCATTAATTGTAATCGAGGTAAAATGTACAATTAATCATGATGTTTATTTGAGGTCATATCGCCCAGCCCTAACAGATATACATCAGAATATGTTAGTCAGGTGGCTTAGGACCAGATATGGGAAGAAAGGGGACACGCTGGACAAAAGCACCACATTTTTTCCACATAGTCTCCATCACCATAGCTTTCAATTTTTGGAGGGGAGCCACTTCATCAAGATGGCGGCCATGTAAAAAATCTAAGTGCCAATATGTCTTCCAAGCCACTAAGAAAGTCCAACTTTGTGGTCAATATAGACATTCTCTGGGTCAAGGAATGCATTAAAATAACACAAGAATGTTATTTTTGCCAAGGTCAAATACATATGTTAATTTTGGCAATGTATTACATCATTTTCCTTGGTTCCTAGGCAGTTGGACACAAATAATCATGATGCTTTTGTCTGGCATGTCCCCATAATTTTGCTAAGCCGCCTGACTGTTGAAAAATACAGAAAGATACATGGCAAGTATACAAAGGGTTGTTTTGATTTTACTATATGCTTTGAGTACATTCTGTACCCTCATCCTGGTACTTTCCTTATTCAGACCACTTTAAGCCGCGTTATTTACGTCCCTGTGAGATTTCATCTTCAATCTGAAAGACACTGAGTTGCAATGGGGGGGGGGGGGGGGCGAATTGATCCCCCTTCTGTATTGTCTTCAGAGGTAGTAACAGAGATGAGATGGTATCAGCTGAGACAGTAGGGATTGCTGTGTGTGAGTGTGAGTGTATGTGGATCTCCAGCTGTGCCGTGCTTCCACAATCCAGGAATGCAAAGTTAATTCACAGACCGGGACACCATAATACACCGATGGGGAATCAGTATGAATGTACAAAGACGTGATTAGTTATGGCACTTAAAAAAATAAACAGTTCAAAAAGGGCAAAAACATGCAAGACATGTTTTGTTTTTGCAATTGTAGTTTTATATTTATCAAAAATCTAACTAGAAAATATGCTCTTGGAAACAAACAAACATTGTGTGAGTAGTTGGTGAGACATTAAGCAGCATCAGCTTCTTATCTGCATTAACACACAGAGACACTAGAGGAAAGATTGATGTTCCTTTTAAACTTCATTCATCTTTTCTTTTTCATTCTATTCAGTGTTTGAATGTCATTCATCAAAATGACACAGGACACTAAGTAGACTGGACATGTTTAATCATTCAATCCCCCCCCCCCCCCCTTTTTTTCTGACCCCCTTTCTCCCCCACCAAAGCGAGCCAAATAAAATACTTTCTGAGGCTGTCTGGAACTAATTACCGGTGTATTGGATTCTTTCTACATGCATGTAAAAACAACAGCAGAAGCAAACTGCTTCTAAACAGCTGACTGTATTAGTTTGACCATATCACTGGTGGGTAGGTGGGCGGGTGTTTGTGTTCCAGGGTCGACAAAGAAGTTGATTTGAGGCCCGGAGAACATTCTGCAAGGAGTCGAGGGCCAGATGGCTGAAAGGAGGGGAGACAAAGATGGCTTGTTCAGCTCTGCAGAGGAGAAGGAGGAGGTGGAGGAGGAGGTGGAGGAAGAGTAGAGGAGCAAAAATGCTGAAGAGGAAATCAAGGGAGAAGTGAAGAAGTTTAGAAAGGGGGAGGAGAGCATGAGTGAAGGGGGGAGGAAAAATGGAGGAGGAGTGGTCTGAATTTCCATCCCTCGCCGCAGGAAATCTGTGTTTGGTTTAAATGCAAGCCAGAGTCTTTTACGCAGGCAGCTTGTGTTTGTGAGTGAGAAGAACATACAGCAGCATGGTCAGCCGGTGAGTAAAACTTTCTTTTCTCTTCTGCAGGATAGGAACTTAAAGATGCAAACGTATCTGCAAAGAAAACAAAACCTTTACAACTTGTAGATTTGTAGAAAAGAAACTCTAGAGCAGCTTAGCAGTGATTGTTGTTGTCCCTGTTAAAGAGAAAAAGATGTGTTGGTGAGTAAACATTGAAAACCTGCTGTAAAGGAAAACTTGCCTCACAATCAAAATGGTTGAACTTTTGAAAGGGCTTTGGTTTAGAGCATTGAATTATGTGATTGCTGCAGGTTAGATCAAACCTTTTAATTAAAGTTAAAACCTTTAAGACATTTTGGAGAATCAGCCCTCTTGCACCCCTCAGATTTAATTTTTAAGTTTATGTCTCAACATGCTGTGCTTTAATCTTGAAGTTTTAAATTCCAAATAAGACTACCTCGGATGTCATTGCAAATTCTAATGAGGATTGATTTATAACAGAATGTGCCAGAAAATAAAAAAGAGATACGAGAAAGGAGGTTTTAAAGTTAAAAAAAGGTCACATATTTAAAAAATCTAAATGCACTTCACCATATTTCTCTAACACTAATATGTGTTTCTAGTCTGTCTACAAAACCCCCCAAATTATGAGAAAAGTCCATCCTCTCTGTCTTTTGCCTGCTCCACTTTTCAGAAAAGGTGTGCTCAAACAGGCCGTTTGGAGATTTTCCCTTCATGACATCACAAAGGGCAGTAAATCCTCCCCCAGGGGGGTGACACTCCCACAGCTAGGTGTTTGTTCTGCTCTCTGAGTCTGCCTTCTCACTGTAAACAATAGGACATGGAGTGAGAAAGACAGAGACACCCAAGCCCTTCCAGAGAGGGGGCGTGGTCAGACACAGCTCATTTACATTTAAAGCTACAGACACAGAAACAGCCTGTTCTGAGCAGGGCTGAAATAGAGGGTTTTATAGGCATGATCAAATACAGGATCAGAGTGGATTTAGAACAAGAAACGTCACAGACATGTTTTGGGGAGCTCTGGGACTTAGTTAAACTGGTTGAAGAGGAGGAGAATATGTCACCTTTAAGAGGAAAAATACCGAAAATAAAGCTGACAGTGGGAAAGACATCCTTACATTTCCATTTAGTCGCTCCTCTGGAGGCTTTAATGGTTTTACTCAAACTTCCTATAGAACAGGGATAGAAGCCTGCTTTTTATTTACTGAAGTGTAGGTGTTGTGATTTCCTTTTATTGGGAGTCAAATTAAAAAACATTGAATTTGAATTACCTTAATTCCATGGCATATATCAGACTAACATCAGAGGCCTACAAATGCCCCTAATTTCACTTAAAAAAAATTGATATCAAGAGTTAATGCACTTTGGTGTAGAGATGATCAAACCAATCAGTATTCAAGTCATTCAAGGTTTTAAATTTGGTTCGTCATTTTTCTCTCCAGGGTTGAGCATCCTGCTGCAGGCTACAGGAAGATCTTTGAGACAGTGGAGGAGCTGAATGAACCCATACCTGCTGAGATCACAGGTAGGAAACCGAGAAGGCAAATCAAGGGGCAGCAATCAATATTGCTCAGACTTTATATTCCGTCAATTTAATCCAAACAAGGTGAGATTTATCTTACATGACAATGTCTTACATTTGTTGTGTAGCAGTTGCTAGGCAACAAGCAAAAAACTCCCAGAAAACCAAACTGGGTTTTTATTTTCATTAATCTAACATTTCAACACATTATTTATCTATGCAACACAAACTGACACATCTTTATTATTGGTAGCATGTTTTATTCTTTAGCTGGACTCTTTTATTCACCTCTTGTATCATTTCATCTTAAAGTTATGTTAACATAAATGCTTAAAATCATCCGCCAGAGTGAGATCTGATGTGTGTTTTGTGTGTATTCTTGCAGGTAGGATACCGTCATGGCTGGGCGGCAGTCTTCTCAGGATGGGTCCAGGCCTTTTTGAGATAGGGGATGAACCTTTCCACCACTTGTTTGATGGATATGCTCTCATTCACAAGTTTGACATGAAGGACGGTCAGGTGACCTACTACAGGAAGTAAGCATACCACTTTTGACCTACTACAGGAAGTGAGCATATCACTTTTGACCTACTACAGGAAGTGAGCATATCACCTTTGACCTACTACAGGAAGTGAGCATATCACTTTTGACCTACTACAGGAAATGAGCATATCACTTTTGACCTACTACAGGAAATGAGCATATCACTTTTGACCTACTACAGGAAGTAAGCATATCACTTTTGACCTACTACAGGAATTGAGCATATCACTTTTGACCTACTACAGGAAGTGAGCATATCACTTTTGACCTACTACAGGAAGTGAGCATATCACTTTTGACCTACTACAGGAAGTGAGCATATCACTTTTGACCTACTACAGGGCTGTATCCGAATTGCCAAGTACATACTCAATCTTTCAGTAGACAGTAGGCAGTACGTACTATCCGTGTTGTTTACTGTTAGTATCTACTATTCAGTATGCACACACAGTAGGCAGATATTTGTTCCTACTTCTTCTGATTCATTCAGTATGGAAGTGACGTCATTTACGTTTCCCGAACCGGCCGCATTCACCCGTTTCTTTTGTTTAGCTTTATTCAAGAAGAGTAATGCGCATATACAGTCAGGTAAACAAAAAAACAATATCACAATGTAAATCAAGTAAAAGACAGATTAAATAACTAAATAACATACAGTAGGCTACATAAAGGTAAAAATGAAAGACAGTAATATACAGAATATAAAGTAAAATCAACCAATAAAGACGCATTTAAATAGTGAACTCATTATTTAAATAGAGGGGGAAAGCTTTTATAATAATGCAGACATTTGTTACATTTTCTGTTGTTAATTAAAAGTAGTGATTTCAGTCGGGACTTTAACTCTAGATTAAAAATTGATTAAATGAATCCACGCTCGTTTGTTTTGATTTGGAGGCGCACGTGAAGTGACGATTTAAGTTTAATTTCGCACAGCATTGTGGGTGGTAAAATACACGCATCCGATCCATACTGCATGAAACCCGGAAGTCAGTATCCATGCTGAAATGTTCAGTATACTGAGGTGGACCCAAAAAATGCAGACTGAATGACCACGAAAGTTCAGTATACTGAAACTCCATACTGAAAAGTACGTACTGCCTACTGAACTGTGACAATTCGGAAAGGGCCCAGGAAGTAAGCATACCACTTTTGACCTACTACAGGAAGTAAGCACATGACTTTTGACCTACTACAGGAAGTAAGCACATGACTTTTGACCTACTACAGGAAGTAAGCACATGACTTTTGACCTACTACAGGAAGTAAGCATACCACTTTTGACCTACTACAGGAAGTAAACATACCACTTTTGACCTACTACAGGAAGTAAGCATACCACTTTTGACCTACTACAGGAAGTAAGCATACCACTTTTGACCTACTACAGGAAGTAAGCATACCACTTTTGACCTACTACAGGAAGTAAGCATATCACTTTTGACCTACTACAGGAAGTAAGCATACCACTTTTGACCTACTACAGGAAGTAAGCATACCACTTTTGACCTACTACAGGAAGTAAGCATATCACTTTTGACCTACTACAGGAAATAAGCATATCACTTTTGACCTACTACAGGAAGTAAGCATATCACTTTTGACCTACTACAGGAAGTAAGCATATCACTTTTGACCTACTACAGGAAGTAAGCATATCACTTTTGACCTACTACAGGAAGTAAGAATACCACTTTTGACCTACTACAGGAAGTAAGCATACCACTTTTGACCTACTACAGGAAGTAAGCATATCACTTTTGACCTACTACAGGAAGTAAGCATACCACTTTTGACCTACTACAGGAAGTAAGCATACCACTTTTGACCTACTACAGGAAGTAAGCATATCACTTTTGACCTACTACAGGAAGTAAGAATACCACTTTTGACCTACTACAGGAAGTAAGCATACCACTTTTGACCTACTACAGGAAGTAAGCATAACGTTTATACCACTTTTTAAGTGCTTGAGGTATAATGTCTGATCTCGGGAGAACTTCCTCAACTGTACTGAATTGATTTCTTGAGTTTTTGGCTTGGATCTGATCAAGGTGTGAATCCAGGAATTTTTTAAAGACATCTTAAAATTGCTGTGCCCACATTTTTTTAATCTTTTCTGTTGACAGCAAATAATTTAGCAGATGTTTCCCTTTATCATATTTATCATTTTCATGCCAATTCAAATGGGTACAGAAGCATTTTATCACATCTGATTTGTGTTAGTCGATCATTTGCAACTGAAGAAAAACAGCTGACATGAAATTCATCAGCAGCAGACCACAAAAATCCTTCATCCAGCCATTTCAAACTGCTGAAAATGCTTTTCATTTATTTAGCCGAGTCAGTTAAACGCTTTATGGAATTCAAATAAACCCTGACAGTTTGATGACTCATAAATACCTTGTGAATTTACAGTTCTCTGGCGTATGATTACGCGTCATTTCTCGTCTGCAGGTTTCTCAATTCGGACGCCTATGTCCGTGCCATGACGGAGAACAGAATCGTCGTCACTGAGTTTGGAACAGCAGCTTACCCAGACCCCTGCAAGAACATCTTCTCCAGGTGAACCCTCGACAGAACAGGATGTTATTTAACCATGTCCCTTACAGCTACTCCCGTGGGGCCTCGAATATATGGTCAATGCCATTCAGGGGCGGCGGCTGTGGCTCAGTGGTAGAGTCTTTTAACTGATGCTGTCATGAGGGTTTGTGCAGAGTCTTTACCTGTGTTGTCAAATGCCCCTCTGTATTTATAAACTGTTATGTCATTATTTTACATATTTATATACTGATAGTGAAGTTTGGTCACATAAAATGATGACGATCACAATGGTCTCCATATTATAATTATAATTTATTTTTTTAAAAGATTTTTTGGGGGCTTTTGGGGCCTTTAATGGAGAGATAAGACAGTGGATAGAATTGGAAATCAGGGAGAGAGAATAGAGGAATGACATGCGGGAAAGGAGCCGCGGGTGGGCCTCCACACATGGGCCGCGCGCACTAACCACTGCGCCACCAGCGCCCTGATGGTCTCGATATTATTGATGAAGATGATGGTAATGACGATGGTTTTGTTTGATAACGACGACTTTTAAGATGATTTCTGTACTGACTAGAGCTCTAAAGTACTGGCGTCCATGTTGTGCTTTGCCTCTGGTCACTTCCTGTCAGCACCTGTGTGTCCAATCAGACTCAAAGCTGATCGTTTGCTCTTACTGACATTGTTCCCTTTTTTCTAGATCCTTGCTTGTGTTGTACTTACTCTCTGATGTACATTGCTTTGGATAAAAGCGTCTGCTAAATGAATTGTAGTAGTTGTAGTTCATTAAAAAAGACCATAAGCTTCTTTGTTTCCGCACAGGTTCTTCACTTACTTCAAAGGCATGGAGGTGACTGATAACTGCATGGTGAACCTCTATCCAATCGGTGAAGACTTCTACGCTGTCACGGAAACCAACTACATCACTAAAGTGGATCCTGATTCTCTGGAGACTTTAGAGAAGGTGAGAGCTGATTGGTTAACATCACAATCATTTCTTAGAACTTGCAGAGAGGATGACTCTGTAGAAGACTGCAAATTTTTAACTTTACTTGATTATAATGTGGCCATAATAGTTTGGAGACTATAAGTTTTCTTTGTATGTATGCTGCAAAAATGATGGATCAGATTTATTTTACTCTTCTTAGTATTGATAGTGTTATTTTAAATGTTTATGTAATTTAAAATGGTTACCATAAAATTCAAATTAATAGATGAGGCTTTAGTTTACTTGAGTCTTATGAAATGATGACCCTGCCTTTATTTGGGACAGGCGTCAATATGAGACAGGCCTTTGATTAATTTCAAACAGAACTCATTCAGGGGCGGCTGTGGCTCCATTGGTAGAGTCGGTCGTCTCTCAACAGGAAGGTCGGGGTTTCGATCCCCAGCTCCTGCAGCCAAATGTCCGAAGTGTTCTTGGGCAAGACACTTAACCCCAGAAGATCAGCTCCCGCTGATTTGTCGGCATGTGTGTGAATAGGATTAGTTACTTCTGGTGGTCACTTTACAATTCAGCCATCAGTGTTTGAATGTGTAGGTGTGACCTGCGGTGTAAAAGTCCTTTTGAGTAGTCACAGGACTAGAAAAGCGCTATACGAGCTCAAGACCATTTACCATTTACCATGAACAGAAAAGATGGGAAAGACTATAAATTGTAAATTTACACCTGGAAAAAAATTGGGATATACATCAACAAATTACAAATCACGTATTTGATCTTGCTTTGTATGACAGCCCGTCTCTGCACTGTGGGGAGACCCCGTTGTTAATCTTACAATTTTTGATCTGCAAACTAATCAAAACTAAATGCACAGGAGTCTCTTAATGAGTTCTGTAAACGAGACTGGGCCTTAAATCTGAATGTTCTTTATTTGAAGTTTAACGGTATGTCATTTAAAAAGCTTTGTACAGATCTGCTGCACCTACTCCTCATCAGTCTGACACATTTTTCTGCTTCTGCCTGAATCCATGAAACAGGTGGACCTGTGTAAGTACCTCTCAGTGAACGGGTTGACTGCCCATCCCCACATCGACGAAGATGGTGCGGTCTATAACATCGGAAACTGCTTTGGCAAAAACCTGAGTCTGGCTTATAACATCGTCAAGATCCCGCCTGCTCAAGAAGGTGAGTTTGTTCTGTAATGTTATTAAACATTTTAAATGTTTAATAACAGGGCAGTAAATCCTCCCCCAGGTGGGTGACACTCCCACTGCTAGGTGTTTGTTCTGCCCTCTGAGTCTGCCTTCTCACCGTAAACAATAGGACATGGAGCAAGAAAGCCCGAGACACACAAGCCCTTCCAGAGAGGGGGCGTGGTCAGACACAGCTCATTTACATTTAAAGGGACAGACACAGAAACAGCCTGTTCTGAGCAGGGCTGAAATAGAGGGGTTTATAGGCATGATCAAATACAGGATCAGAGTGGATTTAGAACAAGAAACTTCACAGACATGTTTAGGGTAGTTCTGAGTCTTATTTAAACTGGTTGAAGAGGAGGAGCACATGTGAACTTTAATGTCACTTCCCCGTTTCCTGTGTTTTCAGACAAGTCAAATCCACTGGAGAAATCTGAGGTTGTGGTTCAGCTGCCCAGCAGTGAGCGGTTAAAGCCCTCCTACATTCATAGGTTCACACTTCATTTTTTCACCAAGAATACATAAAATAAATAATTAACACCTCACAAAGTTGTAACTGCTTCATATGAACACATTTATTGTCTCTGTTTATATGTCTGCAGTTTTGGTATGACAAAAAACTACTTTGTGTTCGTGGAGCCGCCGGTGAAGATAAACCTGCTCAAGTTCCTCTCGGCGTGGAGCTTCAGAGGAGCCACATACATGGACTGCTTTGAACCCAACGAAACCATGGGGGTAAGTTAGGCAGGGGGGTGGAGCAAAGAGTGGTTGTATGGTTTAGTAGTATCATGGATAGATGAGGGTTCTCAACCAGAACCTCTTTATAAAGCAAGGATCAAACATAATCCAAAGACATGAAAATGTACCAAAAAGACACAAAAACTAATCAAACAGAGCTCCTTAATGTACCACAATTAACACACCAATTGCAACAAAAAGCCAGAATGATCATGAAGAGATTTAAAATGTGCATAAAGAGACATAAAAAGACCCCTACCCCCCTCAAAAAAAAAGAAAAAGTACTTAACTGTGACACAAAACAAACCGAAATACAAAAAAGTCAAAGGCATGCTAAGCGGCCAAAATTGACAAGAAACAACTTAAGCTGTCAACTTTAACACGTGTGATTCACCTAGAGACTTAAACACTTCAATGCAAATTAAACAGGACTTTACACATTTACAGAGAGCCTCATTCACTTTAATTTTCCTTCAAAACAAATAAAATGATCTTATCTTAGCGCAAAATCATGCATAACACATTTGTGCAGCGTTAACACACCATCAGTTTCTGTGTTTGCATTCATATGTTGGGGAATAGGCGCCTCTGTATGTGCAGTGTTGTGCACGATGAGCAAGGTGAGCTTAGGTTATTTTGGCTGGGCAGCAGGGGCGGATCCAGGGGGAGAGCCAGGGCCCACTTAAAATCTGATATGCCACCCAAAAAACAACATCAATATGGGCTGTGTTGAAACAGGCTTCTAGTACCTTTCTTTGTGTTTCCATGTGGCTCATTACGAGTTTAACATTTTATAAAGTAAATACTGGTGTGTTTAAATGTGCGATTAATCGTGTTTAATCACCAGCCTAGACTGTGATTGATCAAAACGCTCAAAAGTCAATTGACAGAACAGCAAAGCATAGACATAGAGTTACAGCAAAGAGATGCTAAACCTGTGAATGCAAAGACATAAACAACTGTGAGGTTTGTTTGGTATTAGACTCATCAGGTAAGACCCAAAAACCAACACAAAGGGAACAAAAAGAGGAGCAAGATGACAACAATGCAACACTATCAGCCTTAAAGACACAAGA
Organism: Labrus bergylta; assembly: GCF_963930695.1. Lineage (NCBI taxonomy): Eukaryota > Metazoa > Chordata > Actinopteri > Labriformes > Labridae > Labrus > Labrus bergylta. The sequence goes on from NC_089200.1 coordinate 9,573,700, forward strand.
AGCTTTTGGACATAAACCCCAAAAACATCTGCAAGAAGAGTATGAAGAGATGCAAAATGTTACCTAAGTGAGCCCAAGGGGAAAAAAAAGCAAAATAACTTCAAAAAGACACAAATTACTACAAATAAATGCAACATTCAGCTCGTTCAGGAGTTTGTTGTAGTCTGTCTGTTGAAGTTGTTTGTTTTCTGGGGGTTTCATTGATTACACGTGTTCATATATGTATCAATGTGTGTTTTTGTAGACGTGGTTCCACCTCGCCACAAAGGACCCAGCAAACTATCTGAGCAACCACAAGTTCAGAACTTCAGCTTTCAACATCTTTCACCACATCAACACGTACGAGGAGGAGGAGGGATTCATCGTGGTCGACGTCTGCACCTGGAAAGGGTGAGTGTGTGACCCTGTGTGTGTGTGTGTGTGTGTGTGTGTGTGTGTGTGTGTGTGTGTGTGTGTGTGTGTGAGTGTTTAAAGAATAGCGTTATAATCTCGTCCTCACATCTCTCTCTCTCTTTTTGTTGGCACAGTCATGACTTTGTGTATAACTACCTGTACCTGGCCAACCTGAGGGAGGACTGGGAGGACGTGAAGAAAGCAGCCATGAGAGCTCCTCAACCCGAGGTCAGACGATACGTACTGCCGCTGGATATACATCGGGTGAGTCTACACCACACACACACACACACACACACACACACACACACACACACACACACACACACACACACACACACACACACACACATACACACACAAACACACACACACATGCGCGCACACCATTGTCCAAGACAAACGATTAAAGTAGCTATAATAACACAAAACATGTTTTTTTTGTTCATTGATTAAAAAGGTGTATAGATTATTATTTCATTTATGTATTATCCTAAAGAAGACGGCCTTCTTTGTTATATTATTTGATATTTATTGATCGAACAGTCACACATTCTTCCTTTAAACAATGAGCCCTGAGATCTGCAGAGTCCAGAACTGAATAATACACACATCCATGATCCTACATATATCTGCATATCACTATGGTATTACGCCCCCTGGTGGATCTTATTAACACTCTTCTCCAACTAAATCCCAACTTCCTGTTTTAACATGAGCATAACCTTGTTTTAACAGTTTTTACTGCGTGTTAAGTTAGAAGGTCTGAATACCTCTCGTGTTTTTTGTGTTTGTTCTCAGGAGGAGCAGGGGAAGAATCTGGTGTCTTTGCCCTACACTACAGCTACTGCTGTTCTTCGTACTGATGGCACCATCTGGCTCGAACCTGAAGTCCTCTTTTCTGGACCCAGACTGGGTAACACACACACACACACACACACACACACACACACACACACACACACACACACACACACACACACACACACACACACACACACACACACACACACGCGCACGCACGCACACACACACACACACACACACACACACACACACACACACACACACACACACACACACACACACACACACACACACACACACACACACATACACTGCACACATACACATCTGTGCATACAATCCCTGGAAGTCTTCCCATTAAAGTACGGAGCAAAGTTGTAGGATGCCCATCCCGGCAGCGCTTTCGAGGACACACCCACCCGGAAGCTGACTCAAATTTACCTATGACCAATGGCTTTCCTATGGTCAATCAGGGGGAAGTGGGCCCGTGTGGAGGGGGGCCTTAAAGAGACAGTAGCTGAAATGAACCGTTTCAGGTAGAGGATTTAAAAATAAGGGATTTAACTGACACCAGTATCCGATAAATAAGGAGGTTTTTACACGTCTCGTAATGCGACTCAGTAAGTGTCCCAGACTGACATAATTAATGGTGAAAGTGAATAAAAAATATCTACTTTAAAATACAAAGTGTGGCTATAAACTCTGTGTATCACATCTATCTTGTTGTCTCTCCTTCTCTCATGCAGCTTTTGAGTTTCCTCAGATTAACTACTCTCTGTGCAGCGGGAGGAAATACTCCTTCACTTACGGCCTGGGACTCAACCACTTCATCCCTGACAGGGTGAGAGAGAGAGAGTGGCCTTCAGTAAACACATCGTCTGTCTCCCTACCTTTATGAAATCTAAAAAAAACGTCTTGGTGATGTCGTCGTTGTCTTTGCTGACTTGTTTTAGATCGTGAAGCTGAACGTTCAGACCAAGGAGACCTGGGTGTGGCAGGAGGACGAGTGTTACCCTTCAGAGCCGCTGTTTGTATCCAGACCTGGAGCTACAGAGGAGGACGACGGTACAGAAGACACAGAGTTACACTTTCAAACACCGGATAAACATCAACCCAAATGAAACCCTTAGATACGCATTTATCCATCATGTCTGTGAAGGAACCTTATCTTCTGTCTTTGTGCTTCAGGTGTGCTGCTGAGTATTGTGGTGAAGCCGGGTGCAGAGAGACCAGGCTTCCTGTTGGTGCTGGACGCCATGAAACTGACTGAGCTGGCCCGGGCGACAGTCAACACCATCATCCCTGTGACTCTCCACGGTCTGTACAAACCATAAGCCTTCATCCTTCGGACTCTAAATAGTGGATCTCTGAACATATCGTACCCCGAACAGTGACTTGAAACGAGGCAGTCGAACAAAAGTATTTACAGCAACTGTCATCGTTTCTGAGGGAGCCGAGAGAACAAGAAGTGATGCTTAATGTTATCTTTTGACTATTAAAGATTTTTATATATGCAAGGTGCAGGGGCGTGTCCAGACTTTTTGGAGTAGGGTGGCCCGACTGGGGCATGCCACCCCTAAGTATGAGATCTGGTGCCTGGTCGAGTGTCACTGTTCATATCTTATGTTATTGTTTCTATTTGCCCTTATGTTATATTATATTATACTATTATAAGCGTTTAACCTGTTTTGCTTTAGTTGTGTTTATGTTTGCATCCTCTCATTTAAATAAAGGACTCTGCCTAAGATTTAAAATCTCTCACTTCTTTGATTTTAAGAGATTGATTTAAATATTATCTTTTGTTTGATATTTATTTTTGGGGCTTTTTATGCCTTTATTTTAGAGATACAATGGATAAAGTCAGGAAACAGGAATAGAGAGTGTGGGGAACAACATGCTGGAAGGGAGCCACAGGCCGGATTTGAACCAAGGCTGTGCGGTCTCGAGGACTTAAGCCTCTGTACATGTGGCGCACACACTAACCACTAGGAGACTGGCTCCCCTGATTTAAATATTCAGGGTCATAACTTGTATGTTTATGTAACAGTCATCGGATGTAACATCAGAGTAGCATTTTCCACCTTCATCGAGGACAAAGTTCACCTCAGAGGCAGGTTTTTGAACCGCTGTTCGGACCAAAAATAAGTTTGAAGGATTATTCATAAAACTTGGAGAAAGAACACTTGGAGCAAGGACACTCAATGATTATATATTTATTCTCAGGTATGCGCTGAGCTTGGCAGATTTTGCAACTTTGACTGAAGCGTCTCCAGAGTCTGTCCTGCAACACTCCTCCTTTGAAAGTGTGTGGGGTTTGATGTGAATTGTTTGGAGAGCTTAAGAAAAAATTGAGCATAAAAAGGGACGATGAGTGGCCTGCAGCTTGTGAATCCCAGAGTGAAGGGGATCAGAGTTTCATCACACAGCGAGCTGCAGAGTCTGGCTGCACAAATCACACAGGTGAGTGAACGTGATTGGATTTAGCGTACGTTTGATCACAACTTGATAAAAATGGATTTATATAGGCTATTTGTTTGTATGTGTTTAAGGTCGTAATTCAAGAGGGTCATGTATGTTCAAAACCTGTAAAGCTAAAGCAGTGGTTCCCAACCTTTTTTTTTTGGCTCGTGACCTCACTTTGACGTCACAAATCTCTGGCAACCCCCGACATCCAAAGCAGAGTGGGATGTTCTGACACAGGTACAACTTCACCAACTAGCAAGGTAAATGAAGATTGAAAGGCTTGAAGAGGTCCAGCAACACTTGTCGTAACAAATTAGACCGACATGATTCGGCTCGTGGCCTGCAGGGTCATCCCCGGACATCCAAACAGCGGAGTCGGCTGGACAGGGCTTGGTTGGGATACAGCCATACCAAGAATAATTTTAGCCCCACCATCAAACAACCACGAAAAATAAACCAAAACAACCCGCTCCACTTTAATTTACTTTTAAATGCTATAACACTGACATGGTCCAACTGCATCTCCACAACCCAACAGCGCTGATTCAGTGAAGTGAAGTGATGCAGAGTCTAATACAGCATCACACCTAACCCTGATCTGAGTTCAATAGAAGATCTGTCATTCACAGAGGCGCTGCTTGTCAACAGCAGAATTGACAGTAGGAAACCTCCCTAATGGGGCCCCATCTGACAGGAATTATCTGTCTGGGAGTGAAAGAGGAAGAGGAATAGTGTCAGGACACTGGAAGACATAATGGTAGTTGGAGGGGCCCCCAATAAAATTTTGCCTAGGGCAAGTTATTATCTTGATGTAATGTGTTTCTACCAGCAGGGGGCACTGCAACCCTTTAAAGAGGTGATCGATGTCAGCTCAGATGATCTCCACAAAGCAGGAATGAAACCTGTCTCATTTGTTCGCCAGGTCAGTCTTTTTGTTTGTTTTTGTTTACATCAGGAAACTACTTCCTCAAACTTGTCGGACATTATTTTTAACAAACTGAAAGACTAAAATGTGTTTTTGTTTGTTATTTTAGGATATTGTCCTTTTATGGTTTCCTCTGGTATTTTAAGTAACTCCATTTGTATATTGACTGCAGCTGTTTTTGATTCGCCACACTTTTGAACGCTCATATGATGATGCTTGATTATTTTCTTCATCAACAGCAGCTGCTAACGTTAGCAATGAGGTTAGAAAAGCTATTTTTCAGGAACTATTTATCCATAAATATGATCCAAATTCAACAGGATCTAAAAAAAATAAAGTGATCAAGTTGTGTCATCAAAGTGATCAAAAAACACTATAGCTTACTTTATGTTCTGAATTCTCTATGTGCTTTGCATGTATCCCATATTTGGGCTGTTTTTCTTCTCAGGTCTTGTCAGTGTGTTTGTACCCCGCGCTCTTACAGGACAAAGATCTGCCTCTGGATGTCAGGCTCAGGGCTCAGAGGTTCCTGGAGGTCTGCGATGGAGGAAGTATTGGTGAGGTGTTTTCTGTTGATATTCTTTTTTTTTTAAGAAAGAAAGAAAAATAACACATCTAATGTTTGATCAAATAGGTTCTTACACAGCCTCCTCTGGCATGTGGTACGTCAGGCAAAGCGTGGCTGAGTTCATCACGAGACGAGACGCTGGGGTGCCCTCATACGCTAAAGACGTCTTCATTTCTGGTGGCTCTCAGAAGGCCCTCATGGTAAAAATATACGATTAATATCACTGTATCAGAATGTTTCGCTGTCTAGTTAACATCATGAGAAATATCAACTTTTCAGAAAGCCTGCAGCTGCACTTTGGAGGCATGACTGCAAAGATTCAAATCTTACCATGCATTTATCTAAACTGAAGAAAATGATTTTCAGGGGGTTAAGTCGATAGTTTTTGTGTTAAATGTTAATTTATCTGCCAAATATATGTAAGAGTATATTTTTACATCTTCCTGTAAAACGTTCAATCTTTTGGCTTCATTTCGAGGGACGTGATGTGTTGTCCATCTTTGTAGACTGTTTTTGATGTAAACTCTCAGTGCTGAAGTACCTCACAGCCAGTGGCAATTCCAGAGCCTGTTGGGGCCCAAGGCAAAAGTTAATTGGAGGCCCCTCCAACCATGATTATAGCTACCAGTGTCCTGACGCTCTTCCTCTTTATTTGATGATTCCTCTTCATTTTCCTTCAGTGATTTTTATTGACAATCTTTGGTTTTTCACAGGAGTAATACTTGAGACGCTAAAGCAGGGCAATGAGAGTGAGTGCTGTCAGATGGAGCCCCATTAGGGGGGGTTTCCTACTGTCATTACTGCTGTGGTTTGAAGTTTGTCACCCCATGATGGCCCTCAAGAGGCCTGGGGCCAAAACAGGCCTGGTTCTACGAGGGTTCTTTAAAATGAGGGCGCAATTCAACATTTTGCACCCTCATTTTAAATTTCTGCATTTCAGTATGGCAGTAGCTCACAGCAGTAGGTACTAAGGATAGGTTTGACATTTTGATCATTTCTCTTCAGGTGATAGTGAGACTGATATCCACTGTGGAGGGGGAGACTCAGACAGGTGTTTTGACCCCGTTGCCCTGTCCTCACACCATACCCGCCCTGCTGGACGAGGCCGGGGTGACGCTAGAGCCGTACAAGCTAATGGGGGACCAAGGCTGGGCTGTCGATCTGAACGAGCTACACCGAGCTTTAAAGGTCGCTAGGGGGCGCTGTAACCCAAGAGCTATTTACATCAGCAACCCAGGAAACCCTACAGGTAAACGGCAAAGAAAAACAACATTAAAGCTGCCTGTTCAAATCTCTTTGTTGTCATTACCTTTAGTTTGCTGATGTTTGTCTTCACAGGTCATGTGCAGGACAGAAAGTCAATTCAGGAAGTGATCCAGTTTGCAGCAGCTGAGAGACTCCTGTTGTTGGTAGACGAGGTAACAAAACAACAACTTTTTTTCACACAAATTGCTGAAAATGTCTACAACATTTCTGAAAGCCTGCCCCTGAAATCTTCCAGAGTTGCTTATTCATCGATGTCCCTCTCAACGTGAAGTTCTCTCTGTCTGACAGGGAGGGCAGGAAGAAAGTCTTAACAGAAAAACATGCTGCGTAAATCCAAAATGGCAGACGTAGAGACAGGGTTCGGTTCTATAAAGACAGTATTTTTTTCCTTTTATGTAATTACTATCAGAGCCAGTTCATGGGGAATTTTCTGAATATTTCCTGCTGTGTTCACACATCAGTTCAACCTGACCTCTTGCAGAAAATTTAGGCGGTTGGCAGAACAAAGTACGGATGAAGTCAGGGGTGAATAATTTGGCTCTTGGTGTTCACACATGTAGCTCGGAAAGTCTCCCAGCAGGGAAGGTGTGCGGGAGCAACTCAGGTAGGTTTCAGGGACATGCTGTCCTGAAAATTTCTGGAGTGCATGTGTGAAAAAGGTTAATTTATAGAGGACATATTATACCCCTTTCCCACCTTTTCAAACTGTCCCCTGTGGTCTAAATGAAACATCTGTGCTGTGCTTTGGTCAAAATTTAACATGAATCAAGCACCAGAGGAGGTTTGTGACCTTGTATAAAGCAGCTCTCTCAGAACGCTCCGTTTTGGTGTGTGTGTGTCTCTTTAAATGCAATGAGCCCCCCCTGAGTTTTCCCCGTTAACATCACTCCTTCGCTAGCGAATAAAAATGGCGGACCTGCTCAAAAGTTTTGTTTTAGGCTGGGGGTGGAGTCCATGGGTGGAGATACCAGGGGAGGGGAGGGAATTTTTTTTTTTTACCAGAATCCCACTGTGACATCACAAGGAGAGCACATTTGAAACAGAGCATTTTTCTCTGTGTTATAAGACTTATGCAGACCACAAACAAAGGACTGGATGGGTTTATTTCACATTTTGTGGGTTAGTAGACACTCAGGTCACCCAAATATATGTTCAAAAACACTGTACAAGTGGATTTTTCATGATATGTCCCCTTTAAGAAATCATGTTTTTAGAAGAAGCATTTAACAAGATCATTAAGTTTCTTGGTATTCCATGAATTATATGTTTTAAAATAACATGACCATATCTTGATAAAACAAGGCAAACATCTTGTTAGAACAATTAACTTTTCAAGTCATAACTTTTTAATATTTGTATCATTCTCCCGATGGCGGCAGTAAGTCCATTCATGAATGTCGTTCCCTTGTGCTCCAGGTGTACCAGGACTGTGTGTTCGGACCGGGCACAGAGTTTGTTTCCTTCAAGAGAGTCCTGTTTGAGATGGGCAAAGAGTACTCTGAGAAGGTGGAGTTGGTCTCCTTTCACTCCCTTTCCAGCGGCACCATGGGAGAGTGAGTTCTCTCTCTTTTACCTGCAGACAGTTTTAGTGTGCTAGCATGTAAGAATGACTAAATAACTTGTCTGTGTCCCAGCAGGTGTGGTCTGAGGACCGGATACATGGAGCTGATCAACATAGACCCGGAGGTGAAGCATTTTGTGGATACGTGTCTGTGCACTGATATCTGCGCTCCAGTCACAGGACAGCTCGCTCTGCATATCATGGTCAACCCACCGACACCTGGAGACCCTTCCTATGACGCATACACACAGGTGACACATCTGTAGAGCTCCTGTGTGCTTAGAAGAGATTATGAAAGAGAATCAAGTGCTGCTGCATTTATTCCTCTATGTTTCCTGACGTCGGATTTACATTCCTACTCAAAATACTGTGTTTTCTTCTTCAAAGAAGATTCTTCTCACTCAGGCCACTTTGTCCCAGAATGCTCAGCGGGCTCAGGAGTTCCTGAATGATCTACCCGGGATGAGCTGTGAACCAGCGATGGGCGGGATCTACCTTTACCCCTGCCTGCGTTTACCACCTGAGATTTTAAAGCAAGCAGAGGTGGGAATATATCAAGGACCTTTTCAAATACATGTAGAGAAAAATATGGTATTGTTTGGATGTTGTAAGGCCAATAATGATAACACACTGTAAATATTAACGTCTCTGTTTTTAGGTATCAGAGGTGGAGGCGGACGTTCTGTACTGTCAGAGGTTGCTGAAAGAAGAAGGCGTGTTATTAGGAGCTGGATGTCAGAATGGTGAAACTACAACCGAACACCATCTGAGGTGAGTACACATGAACACTGAAACATCGACGGGTATGTTTTTATTCCTCCAAAGAGTGACTGTTTCATGTGTTTTCTCTCAGGTTACGTTTCCACGTTCCTCCTGACACGCTGGAGGAGGTCCTGGCTCGACTCGGTTCTTTTCACCTTCGCCTCTTTGACGGTCTTCCTCACGCTGACAGACGAGTGAAAGACACGGAGGCGGGGCAAAAATATAAAAAAGGCATGGAGCCAACCTGGGGAAGCACAGATCCTGAACCCAAATGTTAAGACTGCAGTTCATAAAAGTCAAAAGCTCAAAGGAGCTTATTAATATTGTTGATTATCAACCAATTAAATTATAGCTTTTAGCACTTTAAAGTGTAAGAGGGGGCATGTCCAGAGGGGTTGCATGGGCCCCCCTCTTGAAATCAGATTGGTCACCCCAAAATCCCAAACTAGGAGTTGCTATTTACCTTATCAGAGGCGGGTAGGGATGTAAAGGTGAATCGTAAAATTATATTAATAAATCGATTCAAGGGTGTCAAAATAACATGGTGAGCGTCAGCAGCTGTAGAGCAAGATTTTGAAATTTTGGACGCACTACCGTCTTTTAAATCAGAGGTGTGGAAGCAGTTTGGCTTCACTAAGACAGAAAATGAAAGAGGTGAGAAGATAACAGACAAGACAAAATAGCACGACCAACATGATGCAGCATTTAATCGACACCACGACGAGACGCTCCAATCACCTCCCCTTGTTGAGAGGAAAAAACAAACCAAAGTGACAAGTGGGTTTGCAGCCCCTAAAGGAATCTTTTTTCAATCATAATTTGTCAACAGTCTCATTTTGTAAAATAAATCGTGAGTTGAGTGAATCTTTACGTCCCTAGAGGCGGGACTTAATTTAAAATTAAGCTATTCTGGCTGCTTAGCTCTCTCAGTTTTAAAAAATAATAATACTGTGCACATTTATGTATGGATAAGACACTTTTAAATTACATTTGTTCATATATGTATCTTTTGTCAAATGTCATCCTGTTACAAAAAAAACAACATTTAGTTTTTGGGAAATATTTTTAATTCAAAATTTTAAATTGCACCTCATCATTTCATCTATCATCAATAAAAAACAACACATGCTTTAGCAATTTAAAATGTATTTACACTATTTTAATAGTCTTTTATACAAATATGTAAAAATACATTACGGGGTTAAATTACAGGTGTAATTACAGGACATGATATGTGGCTAAAGGGACAATCAGTGCTAAACGTTGGGGCTCTGATCACATGATGATCTGTTTAAAAAAAAAAGCTAAATCTCTCTTGAACTTAAGGCAAGGCTTAAACGGACCCATGAGGCCAGCTGCATTTTTCACCAGACCACAGACTTATTTTATAAAGGACTTTAAATTACCCTCAGAAGAAATCTACAAACAAAACGAAAATACAAATTCTACCATTTTCCAAACACTTTCAGGGTTTTAATCATTTGTTTGTTTCATGTTTTGATTTCTCATCACATTGCAGACTAAGGTTTCTTTCTTGATACCAAAGGCTCTAAATGATACAATCTTAGTTTCTTTAATGATTAATAGTTTCAAAAAGTACCAAAGATTTAATCGAAAATATTATAATCTTCAGACTTGTTTTAACCCAAAGCTGCTAAAATAAAGAAAGAGCAGCTGTGGTCTGTTCAAATTCACAGGTGGGCTGAACAAGACGTGACTGAAATAGTTTTGGTGTTTAAGTTACACTACGTCTCTTACAGAGTACAGAGGAGGGGACACTGTCTGCATGCCACGGTATTTGTGCAATTTAGACAGCGTGCAGTAGTTAATCTGTAATTTTTGGTAATTAAAAACCCAAAATGAGCTAATTTTTGACGCTTGGACTTCCATTTTGTTGCTGTGGTATCAAAAGAGGTATCAAGGAAGTTTGATTTTACTTGTATCATATCATAGTTTAAAATTCTGGTGTCCTCACCCCCACTTTAGAGGCTTTCATTTAAACCAACCAAGAATGTGCAGATGCCTGGATACAGTGTTCACATTTAACAGAATCCTGGTTTTAATCCCAGTTTCTGAGTCTACAGAGTTTACATTCTCACACAGAAACCTGATACTCTCAGAACCTGATGAGAACCAGGGTAGGTATCTGCATGTTATCACACTCTTAAATTAAAAAAAAACCTTAGAAGAGCACAATCATTCAGAGCGTCTTACAAACGTTTCCTTCAATAACCAGTCTGTACAGGACGGAGCTTTGTGTGAATCCTCTTGGCACATGTTGGTGAGAGTCACTTATGAGCTGAGGCAACCAGCAGTTTGATCTAAAGGAGCAATATGTAACTCTGACACCTAGTGTTTAAAATGGGTACTGCAGTCTAAATTCAAAACATTGTAGAGAGCTGTCTCCCCCCGCCCCCTCCTCTCTAGAGTTGATGCTCACGCAAGTTGCCATGTGGTGGACACTGAAGCTTCAGTGTTTAGCCAGCTCTGCATCGGTCTGTAAACCTTTCTGCGTTCTAATCTCTCTCCATTTTTCAAAAGCATCTCCAATATTGATCCTAGTGTGAGCACGTTTCTGCTCGTGGAGTTTATTAGAACCATGCAGAGGCTTTTTATGTCGGGTACAATCACTTCTATCTGAACCAGTTCTCTTACCCACTTCCATCGCTGCAACACCTGTTGGTTTGACCTGATAACTGCTCTCATATCTGGCAAACCAAGGGGCGTCCAAAACGGCCGTCCAAAATGGCCGTGTGGGGGTGCCTTAAAACCGCCTTATACCTTCTCTGGTCCAAAACAAATCCAGACCATTCAGGACCAGAATCTAAAGTTAGAAGGAGGACATACTTGCTGCTGCATTGTTGTCAGAGAAGCCAGCACTTCAACATAGCATGTTTCCTTAATGTCTGATCATATAGTAAGGTCATTGTATGGTTTCATTCACTAGATATCTTACATATTGCTCCATTAAGAGATATACAGAGGTTTGTTTTGTCCAGAGGAGGTAATGATTCTCTATATACGCAGAACAGCCGACTGTAGTTTCTCTGTGGAGAGCTGATACTGCTTCTGTTGGATGATGTCCAGACAGTCTCTGAGAACCTGCACACAGAAACACAACATGTGAAATGTAGCTGGCAGCCTGTGTTGTTTAAAAAAAAGAAAGAGGAACTTGCTTTGAATGCATTATTCACAGATTTAATGTGTCAGGCTGTTGAACAAAATGTTATCATTTTACCATCCTGGTGTCCTGAGGCAGAATGACTCCATCGTCCCAGAGCCGGCCCGAGGAAAAGAAGGCTGAGCTCTCCTCTTTTAATTTCCTATTTAACTTGTCCTCCTGTTTCTTCTGCTCCTCCTCCTCCTCCTCCTGCTGCTGCTTCTCACTGTTTGAGGAGAGCAGAGAGTCGGAGTGACCAGGAGCCGCCATCGACACTCTGGCGTTTGGCCACAGGAACAGGAAATTAGGATCAAAGGCTCGTCCACACTAGATACAAAAATAAGTTAAAAAAGATCATTAACGTCTGTATCCTTTAATCCTGCGAGAACATCATGAAGGATTTATGAACCAAAAACTTCTATGACAGATACTTTTTTTTTAAGATTTATTTTTAGGCTTTTTTTGCCTTTAATGGAGAGACAGGACAGTGGAAAGAGCTGGAAACTAGGGAGAGAGAGAGTGGGGAATGACATGCGGGAAAGAAGCCACAGGCTGGATTCGAGCCCGCGCTGCCCGCTTGGAGGACCACAGCTTCCATACATGGAGCATGCATGCGCACCAACCACTGCGCCACCAGCGCCCCTATGACAGATACTCTTAAGTAAACATTTTATACATTTCAAATTCATTTCTGCATTGACATTTGACCTTTAATTTCCAGCTCCTAAAAAAAGTAACTTCAGAAATGTTTCCTGAGGCTCTCACCATGGCGTAGCTGTCGGCACCGTGGCAACCACCAATCACAACAGTGATTTTGGGGACTGAGGCACATGCCACTGCTGACATCATCGACCCCTGAGCCTTCAGACGGTTAGTGTTTGTTTCTGCCTACAACAGAGACACAGACGAAGAGATATGAAATAAAAACATTTATAAGTGCTGCTTTTCTTAATTCTCAGATCCTTCCTACTTTTCATCTCTTTGTCTACTACCTTTATTCTCTCTTTTATGTTCTGTATTGACTTGATTAAAAATCTGAGATAAAGCCTGCACCCTTTGGTGGTAAAAAAAGAAAGACTCTGAAACATGTGTTAATGCAAGCTGATGAGGGATTCTCTTGGGAGTTTTTACCTGTGCTAGAGAGAGCGTCAGAGCTGCTGCGGGTGCTGTGTTCTGGAGGAAGAGGAGCGGGACGTCTCTCTGGTCACACAACTGCACAAAGTGGCTTCCTTTCAGCGCGGCCTCGTTTGACAGCTCCCCATTGTTGGCTATGATTCCCACCAGGTGACTAAAAGGTGGAATTTAAACAGACAAACACTCAGACGTCTCACATGCTTGGTAAAATACAATGAAAGCTCGAGCTGTGCTGCTCAGACTAGTGTTGTAGTCAAGACAACACTAACCAAGACCACGACAGGCTCAAGACCAGAGTGCTCTGAGACAAGACCAAGACCATAAATATCACTGAAACATCATCATCTTGTGTGCAGGGGGCGTGTCACTCACTTAGACCTTAACACCAAGAAGGTTGCGGCAGTAACCGGGGGCTAAAAACTGAAGTATATATTGATTGAAGTTATATTTTGTTTTAGAAAGAGGCGTTTTCCTTCTAAGCACAGTGATGACGTGGAAAAATAGCCTCTCAGTGGTGGTCTTGATTTAAAATCCAGAGTCTGCCCAGTCTGAGACCGAGACAAGACCGAGTAAAAATGCTTTAGATTCCAAGACGAGACAGAGTCCTTCAAAAAGTGGTCTTGTGACCGGTCTTGAAACCAAGGTAGCTTTCCAGTTCTACAACACTCAGACAAACTCAATGTGTGCAGGAACAATGTTCCTCTGAGTGTCAGCAACACAAAAAATGCTGAGATTACTCTGAGTTATTATTTAAAATATCTATTCTTATCAGATCAGTGAGGTTGAGCATTAAAGGTACATTTCACGTATGAAGCTGTTGGTAACTGGTGGAAGCATCAGAGTTTTGTTTTGGACCTGTGTCGATGAGTACTGATCTGATTAAGAAGTCCTTGAGGGCAGGTTGTTAATCCTTGAGGCTGGCGGGGAATAATGGGAGTGATTCTCTCCGTCTTACCCTTTATCTCCTTTGAAAACATATCAATACATTAAAAACTTATATATTGCCCAGCTGTAATGAGTGTGTGTGTGTGTGTGTGTGTGTGTGTGTGTGTGTGTGTGTGTGTGTGTGTGTGTGTGTGTGTGTGTGCGTTTTACCCGTGTATCTTTCCAAAGCCGGTGATGAGTGTGGTCCCGTAGCGAGCTTTAAACTCCTGGAAGCGACTCCCGTCTGTCAGCCGACTGACTACCTGAGCACACAGACAAACAACCCACATTTTTTATAATTCTGGATTTAGCGAGAGAGTCACATGGCAGCTATGACCCTGAAGAACCTTTTCAACAGACCGTACATTTCTGCTTCATGGTTGGCCTTTGTTTCCCCTCTATTTCAGCCCTGCTCAGAACAGGCTGTTTCTGTGTCTGTACCTTTAAATGTAAATGAGCTGTGTCTGACCACGCCCCCTCTCTGGTAGGGCTCGGGTGTCTCGGGCTTTCTCGCTCCATGTCATATTGTTTACGGTGAGAAGGCAGACTCAGAGGGAAGAACAAACACCTAGCTGTGGGAGGGGCTACTGCCCTCTGTGATGTCATGAAGGGAAAATCTCCAAACGGCCTGTTTGAGCACACATTTTCTGAAAAGTGGAGCAGGCAAAAGACAGAGAGGATGGACTTTTCTCACTATTTAGGGGTTTATAGACAGACTAAGGACACAAATTAGTGTTAGAGAAACATGGTGAAGTGTACTTTGCATAATATGTGACCTTTAATATTAAAATGCTGAGCTGTTTTCAGGCGTTTTCAAGGTATCAAACTAAATAATTCAACTAAATAACAACCAAGCATGTAAAGAGTAATTAAAGTGTTTTCTATAAGTGTGCATAACCATGGCAACACATTGTTTAAGGTCAAATGGATTCTTCTCCATACTTTAGACTTGTTGTACAAGTCTAACTATTTGTCGTTTTGCACACTGTACCATTTTAACATCCAGACTGTAGTTGTAACTTCTTGGAGCGAGCCCCAGGAGCTCCTCTGAGCTGTACAGAGGCTCCTCCTCCTTTTTCCTCCTCTTAGTCGCCTCCTCATCCTCCTCCTCTTCATCAGGAAGTTGGAAGTTGAGCGTAGAGATGATGTTTCTGGTGCAATCGTACGCCTCCTTCTCTTCCCAGGCGAAATGGTCCACACAGCCGCTCACTCTGAAACCACGAGACGGACATGATTGATTAGTACGGTTATTTATTTAATATCAGAGTCTTTGATGCTCTTAATTAAATTGACGTACTCTGCATGAAGTCTGGCTCCTCCCAGGTCTTCTGGTGTGACTTCCTCTCCCGTGGCGGCCTTCACAAGGGGCGGCCCGCCCAGGAATATGGTCCCTATCCGGTGCACCATCACAGCCTCTTCTGCCATAGTTGGGATATAAGCTCCACCCGCCGTGCACGAGCCACACACCACTGATACCTTCAGATTTAGAAAGATATGTGTTTGTGTGTGAGAATAAAGAACAAGGGATCAAAGCAGACTTCACATTGGAAGTTTCTTTATCTCTCATATTCATTTGGTCCTCGTGCCATTGGGTAAAGTTATAGATGAAATATTTTTGATGCAGTTGTTGCCGAGGTTCTCCTAGGTACACTCTTTCTTTTAACTTTAAACACTGATTTAATGACACAAATGAAGGATGCCGCTCAAACTGAGAAATAGATATTACTTTTAACTTACCAAAATAAAATGCACGGGGAAAAAGTATTGCAAAGCAACTTTGGATAATATGTACAATCCATTGTTTTCCATGACCGCTCGGATATATTGCGAGGTCAGCTATGTCATCTGTTTCGTACTTATACCCACACATTTTTTATGTTTGTATCCTCCCCTGGTTAAAAAAAGGCCTCTACTGCTCTTGATTTCTTTACCTGCGGGATCTTCATGGCTGACATGATGGCTTCATTATAAAACGTCCGTCCACCCTGGTTCTTATCGGGAAAGATCTCTGACTGCACATTTTGTACAAACACATAAAAAGAGAGTTAGAGATTAAAACAACAGGCAGCCAAATTCAGCTTACATTCAAACCTCCTGAAAAGACGCCTCTACATCCCTGTGTCAACCCTTATACGGTTTCATTTAGAAATAGATCTCTGCGGCGGGCACTGTGCTGGTGTGAACAGGAAGGAAAATACATAAACTGAGGAACAGCAGCGTAGCCCAAAGGTTCCTTTGTTTGGACTGAAATCTTACAGACGCACAAAATGTAAAACATCATGACTGATACAGGGGAGTTAGTTTGGTTTCATTATCAGGTATTTTTGAACCAAATAGTTCTGGGGACTTTTTGAAGAGGAGCTATCCACCAGTGGGTTCCCTGAGAACTACACACCATGGGGACTTTTTTTTTTTTTTACTGTCTGCCATCGCACCACCATGGTGACACATAAACTTTAAGGTAAGATTTGAGATGCAGTTGCATTCTCTAAAGTCTCTGTTGAAGGTGACAGTGTGCCAGAGTAGCTTGGACGCTTCATGTAAACATACCAAAAGAATAAGCGTGAATGCAAAGAAAATATTTTAATGAGAGACGCGTTTGAATGTTAACCTGCAGAGGAAGAAAAGCTCCACCCGAGTCCACCAGGTAAACACAGGGCAGGCGATTCTGAATTGCGACTTCCTGTGCACGTAGCTGCTTCTTCACTGTGATTGGATACGCCGTGCCGCCCTTCACCGTGGCATCGTTGGCAATAAACACACACCACAGTCCGTTGATCCTGCCAATGCCTGAACAGAGACATAGAACGACACATACAGACAAAACACACGGGCAGAGGTCAGAGGCAAACATTTGTTTCTTACCTGGATTTTCATAAAGTGGAAAAACAAAGCCATAGGCTGGCTGAACTAAAGAGTAAGAGGAGTACATTGTGTGAACTTAGCTGCAGTCAAACTAATCACATGATACAGTCTATAGTTAGTACCAAAGATACAGATGCAGCTAGTGGTTTCTGACCAGTCAGGCAGCCGGCTGAAGGGATGTCTCCGTACGGCAGACCTAGACCAGCGAACGGTGACAGCTCCAGGAAGTCCTCGTCATCCAGCAGGAGCCTCAGGCGATCCCTGACCAGCAGCTTTTTGTTTCTCAGAGTGTGTCTGGCTACCGCATTATCCCCTCCACCTTTTCTAACCTTTTCACTCAACTCCACATACCTAACACAGGGAGGGAGAGACAAGGAACAGCAACATCTTACAAAGTACTACAGTTAATAATGAAGTCGTTTTGAGTTGATCAGAGACGGAAAAAAAAAGCCAGCCGATGAGAGCAGAGACATACTTCTTGTGGCAGGCGTTGCTGTTTCGGAGGTTTGCTTCATACACGTGTCGTTGGATGGGCTGGAGGGGCTGCTCCAGCACTGGGAAGGCACTGCGCAGAGATCTCCTCTTACGGGCTGCAGAGCTCATAAAGCGGACAGGACACTGCCAACGGGGATCAGACAGCCTGCAACACAACATGCAAACAGCAAGTGAATACACTAAACACAGATTGTAAGTAAGTGTCTAGATTTTCAGATCAAATGTAGTGGCAGATGTCCTGTTCACAGCATGATCAAAACAAAGAGGTGACCGTCGTGGAAAAGTTAAACTGATGTTGTCACCTGTAGTGTCTCTCCTCTGTCGTGTTTCTCATCGTCCATGATGATGACGGGGTAAAAGGAGGCACAAAGACGGGACACACTCTTCCTCCGCTGCACACACTCCTTTGAGGGTCACATTAGAAGATTACACAGACGTTCCCTTGATGGTAGTTTTAACAACTTGGAGCATGTTTACTAACTGTCTTCCGGCCAGTAAGGTAAATGAGCGCTGTCCCCTCACAGCTTTAAGATCATGGGTTGGAATCTGACACATTTGGACAAGAGGTGACTGTTCAGCTAAATTTAAAGAAACCACTTTTGGACAATCATCACTTTTAGAGAGAGCCAAAGAAAAGTGGAACTCAGTTCCAGCCCATATCAGAGTCTTCAGTGTTTTTTTTAAAACTGAACTTAAATCATGACTCAAGGCAAGCCAATCATGTGATCACCGGTTAAAACTAGGGCCCGACTGATGTGGGATTTTTGGGGCGAACATTAGGAACAAAAAAAAAAACTCGGGTACCAACATACAGTACAGCCAGATATCTTTCTTAGATCTTTCTTCGACCTTTAGAGATGGACAGATGTAGATATACACACACGTTTGATGTGTTGTTCCCTCAAATGCATAATAAACATATAATGCGCTTAAAGACTAAATTTGACTTAGAAATTAACAATTATCAGGACGCAGGTAGCCTAGTGGTTCTCCAAGCGGGCAGTCTGGGTTTAAATCCAACCTGTGGCTTCTTTTCCACATTCCCCACTCTCTCTCTCTCTCTCTCTCTCTCTCTCTCTCTAACTGATTTCAAACTTTATGGTTCTATCTCTAAATAAAGGCACAAAAAAAATTAAAAAAATAAACCGAAATTGAATAAACCTACTTATATCGGCATTTTTCTGACATTAAATTAGCCGATACAGATAGTCACATGATAGTCCACTTTGCACTTTAATAACTTGAATTTCCATTCTGGTATGAGCTCTTGACTGATTTTATTGTGTTGTTTTTATTTGGTTTTCTATTTTGCTGTGTTGTCTGATTTTTATTTTTATTTTTAATTCGTTGTGGTTTATGTTTTATGGTGATGTTGTCCTTGTGTTTCTTGTCTTCTGTGTGCTCCTGCCCCTTGTGGGAAAATAAAGAATCTCAATCTGAATCTGAATATCGGTCGATTAATTGGTAAGACTCCAAATTCAACCTTTAAATAATCCACCTCAAAGAAGAAGAGAGTGTGATGCAGTTTTGTTATATGTCGTTTCTTTTTGTGACATACTAATTGTAAAGTTGTGATGTTCTTAGTTGTTGTTTATCGACTTGTTTAGATTGCAATGTTTTTATTATAACAGCACTTCCTTCCCATCTGCTTTGCCCTTTCAAAATAAAACAATAAACTAAACTAATTAAAGATTAAAAGTATTACGTGTATGTCAACCTTGATGTGATTGAATGGACATCATTTTCAAAAGCAACATGAGCATAAACAAACAAACAACTTTAACTTGTGATATTCTCGTTTAACATAATATAACTATAAGCTGCAGGTTAAGCTTTATGTTACATGGTTCACTAATACGTGTTGTTCATATTTTTCTCGATTTCTACGCATAAATCTAAACAAATGACAGAGGATACTGTCAAACATTTGTCAAATACTGTATGGACATTTTCTAAAGAAAGACAAATCGTTCACAGCATGTAAATAAAATGTGTGCCAAAGGTCGTAAAGACATCTGAGTGCACTTCAAGTGATACATAAATGTCTGGATTTATGTAATATTATATTATTATGACGTCTCTTACCTCGCCATGTGTCTGTACATGGCTGTCTCTTCCCGGTTTATGACTAACTAATTAAACAAGTTATGTATTTGGCAAAATAATAAGCTTAAACAGCCCCCTTAAGGTAGTTTACACCTTTCTATACTAGCTCTACAGTAGCTACATTTTTCTTCGTCGGTTCTGTATCTGTTGGCGGTTTGAGAGCTGTCGTACATTACCGCCACCTACAGGAGAAGGAGGTGAAGTGCAGTGGAAATTCATTACATCCAAATAAAGTTTAAAAAATATATATATTTTCTGTACTTTATATGAGTATTTAAATTGTATGAACTATATTCAACAACCATTCAGAGAGGAAACACTTCACCTTTTTGTCTGGATAGCATTTATCTGACAACGGTGGTTCGGAGTTTCTGTACTTTATAAATTAAGATACACAATAAGCATCTTTGTAGATTGAACTACCTCCCAGTATCTACATTTTTGAGCTGAACTGATCAGCTTATTATGTGACTTGAACCGGCAACCCTCCGGTCCCTACAGACTGAGCTACTGTCTGTTAATTTTTCATAGTCCCAGAATAACCTGTTGTTTTAGAAATTATCTGCCGAGGTTAATAGCAGAGATCATCATTACTCGGCATAACAATTTCAACCCTTCATATAAAATACTGAAAAAATATATGTAAGTGTATCACAAGTTAAATCCCCTTAGGACATCTATCTATCTATCTATCTATCTATCTATCTATATATCTATCTATCCTCTAATCACTGAAGCTGTAGTAACAAACCCTGACCGCTAGATGGTAATGTTCATTTACTAATTAACGACTTTGGCTTCAGTGTAAAGCGCATTTACAGGTGAGAAGGGGGAATCAATGCACAGCAGGTAAATGTCTAGCTCTACAAGAAGAAATTAATTAAATTAAATTAATTAACCTTTCCGTGAGCAGACTCCCACATTGAATTCCTATAGGCCCCTAAATGTTTTTCTTTCTTTTTTTTAATCTATTGTTGTACATAATAGATTTAAAAATTATTATTGTTGATGTATATTGATTGTATATAATCACTACTGACCTTTTCAGATTTTACAGTAAGCTGTGTGAACAAGCTAAATGGTTTTAACAGGTAGACTACTAATTTGATTTTTATTATCTCTAGTTCTTGTGCGCATACTAACCTATTATTTAAAGATTACATTGATTTAAATAAGAATAAATAAAATATCTGATATCTGATATCTGAAGGCCATAACTCTGTACAACAGCTCACCTCATGCGAGCAGAGAACTGTCATCATGATAATATCTGTCTCACCTTACTGTAATCTGTTCTGCACATGTTAAATTGACAAATTATCCCTGCACTCATGTTCACTTCATTTGTCTGTCTACTCGCCGTTATATTGTATAGTTTCTGCTTATAATATGTCTACACTCATGCACTTTAACTTATGTCAGTACTGTCCATTTACAACTCTGTTTTTGGCATTTTTACATTTAATCTTTCATGTTTAATTTACAACCATTTACGACTCTGCTTTTGCACATTTACATTAAATCTTCCATATTTAATCTTCCTATTTAAGACTAGTAATGCTTAGTTAAATCCTGGTTGTATATATTCCCATTCTTAGTTTTGATATTTTTAGTGCTTTTTTACTCTGTAGTTAATATTATATTATGTTTAGATTTGCTGACATTGTGTTTTTTTACTCATACTGTGTGTTTGGATAACCTGCTGCTGTTTCCCACAATTTCCCAGTTTGGGATCAATAAAGTAATTCTATTCTATATATATATTACAATATCTGAAAAGCCTTGTTTTTAAACATCTTATTAGGCTACTTAAGTGTCCTTTGTTATTGTCATACATTTATATGAAGCATATTGAATCATTTTGTTCCCATTTTCTCTCTTTTTGTTTGGGATTCTAACCTCTAACTGAGTATTTCTGTGGTCCAGGGCCCCTGGTGTGACCGGCCCTGTAGAGAGGAGGAGGAGGAGGAGGAGGAGGAGCAGGGGGAGGAGGGGTGTGTTTGTCGGGCAGACACAGTCAGTCAGTGTGGACCGGGAGTCTCAGCGGCAGTTTGGGAGAATCCGAGCCGGGAAAACTGCGTCAAATACGGGGATAAGTCAACAGGGTGGAATCCGCAATGAGTTGGGGAACGGAGCTCTGGGTATGTCTGAACTCCTTAAACTGACTTTAACTGCGGTCTTTTCTTTTGTGTTGGAGGGGCACGGGTACGACGTTGACTTTGTTTGGGACACGGAGAGGGAGAAAGGTGCCGTGTTACCTTTTTTTTTTTTTTTTTTTTTTTTTTTTTAGCTTTGTGTTGTTGAATCGTTAGCATTAGCTTTCCCCCTCCTGGCTGTCCTGCTGTTAGCCGGCGAGTGCTAAAGCTAAAGCTAAAGCTAATCCACCTTAAGGGCTGTGACAGCGGCGGAACAATAGGGCAACATAGTCTGCAGACAAGCTGCGAGGAAACCACGGGACGGGGCGGGGGGTGGGTGTGTGGTGGGGGGTCAGCATACCCTCTCTGCCTGATTAACTGTACACTTAAAACATATATCTCCCACTTTAATTATGTTTTACATTTAAATAGCAAGTTATAAAGTAGTATGTTGATGTTTTTGTGTGTGTGTGTCACACCCTGTTCAATGAGAGGCTGGCAGGGATTCCCGGTAACAGGGTGGTGTATTCCGTGTTGGAGAGACCACCATCCTCTTGCTCCCTCTTCTCATAATCAACCATAATTAACAATGATTTTTATTTATTTTTTATCACTCACTAATTAGCCATTATAAGTCTCTTTGTTGCCAGTTTCCCCCAGCGTGTTTTCTTCACTGCCATGTGATTAGTTGGACTCTCAGCCCTTATAAAACACTTCAACATTTGCTGCAGCTTCCCTCGTTATAACTCAACAATAGCCCAATGTAAATCACAATATCTGCTGTAAGATGTACATACACATATACATATAAGGTCCTCATTAAATCATACAAACAGGAGCTCTTAGTGCTGCAACATCAGAGTGATGAATACTTAATTTGATAAGCTCCTTGTCTTAAACTACAGGCTTGTTAGATTGTTTTATTTTATTTGCTGACGTTGTGGTGGAGCATCAACCTTTGATTTTTGGGGTGTTGGCCAGGCCATGGCAAAGCTGCTGTAACCAGAGAGGCAACCAGCAGCATCCTGTGTGTGTGTGTGTGTGTGTGTGTGTGTGTGTGTGTGTGTGTGTGTGTGTGTGTGTGTGTGTGTGTGTGTGTGTGTGTGTGTGTGTGTGTGTGTGTGTGTGTGTGTGTGTGTGATGCTCCTCTAACTGACCTCAGTGGTTTATTACCTGCAGTTTAATATGTACCAATTTTTGCTCACTCGGCCCTCAAAAATGTAACTGAAGGTTTGTGCTCCTCTGTGATCGAAACAGATTTTGTACAAATGAGGATATGATTTGTCCAGATTTCAGTGTCTCCCCCCTCCATGTGTAATCAGTGGAGATTCAAGAGTCTGTTGGGGCCCTAGGCAAAAATAAATTGCGCCCTCCAACCAGCGTCCATCACCGTTATGTCCCCATGCGTACTCTTCTTCCTCTTTTTTTTTTCTCTCCTTTAGGCGGATAATTCCTCTTCCTTTTGCTTTGTTGACCCAGGCCCCTACTGGTCTGGGGCCCCAAGCAGTTGCCTGCCTTGCTTGTTGATAAGCAGCGCCTCTGTGTGTAATCCATATTTATACATTTTTATGGTGCTTGATTTAGTCCGCTGTGGTAGTTTTTGTTTCCACTTTGACCGTTGTAGAGACTGGCTAGTCAACCTTTTAGAATGAGACATTTCATTTACTTTTAAGTCTGTTTCTAAATCTATAAAATAGGTTTCAGTCATTTTTTTAAATCAGAAAAGTGAAAGATAACACTACTGCTACTAACATTTGATTCAGTTTTGTGAAAAAATGGTGGTCTTTTTCACTGTGTCTTATTATTATGTACTTTCCAGCTCATCTGGTTTCATTTTATTTAAACTGATGAAGCATGTATTGCAATTGAAACATTACAAAATCAAATTTTGATCCATTATATCCAAAGGAGAACCACATCTTCACACATTGTACAAGATGTGTGTTTGCATATGTAGCTCAGTGTGCAGAAAGCAAAATATAATCAGAATCAGAAAATGCTTTATTAATCCCAGAGGGAAATTTGGTATTGTTTTATTTAATACAAGAAGTCCTCTAAACATGGTGTATTTGTAAAATTATGTATACCCTGTAATTTCTCAAAAGCTCTGGGACATTAAAATATGGACAGTAATGAGATAAACAAAGCTGAATTAAATTTCAATTAATTCAAAATCAGTATTTTTAATACGTGCAAAAGTAAAGTAGTGAAACCAACATGAAGAGTCCATCTCAATAAATGAAAAGATTACATGAGTATTTGAAAAAAAAACAAAGCAAAATGGCTCATCAAGGATGTTTCATTCATTCATTCATTCATTCATGAATCATCTTCTTCCTCAGTGCCGGGTAGAGATGCTGTCTAAAGGCCGTCATAATCCCCCCAGAGTCCATCAGGAGCTTTACGCGTCGGCCGTCCGATTACACATGATTGGCTGTCTGATTTCAGATTATGGATTATCGTCCGTGTGATGTGATTTAAAAACAGATGATTGCCTGTTGTGTCTTACACATGACTGACTTTTTTAAATACCAGCCGTATAATATGCGTCATTGTCTGCCTAATTTCATTTTACAGACCGTGAACCTATACAGGGGGTTTAGCTGTACAACAGTACAGATTACAACTGTTGGATGAATCCCATTAATATGACGCCTAGGTTATTGTTAAAAAAAAAAAAAAAAGAGGCTTAAGCGTGTTGATAATGTAAATAGTTTCCCCATCAGGGTGTGATTATTTATTATCTTTATTAAGGTCTTATCCGCCTATTGTTTCCTTGAATAATCTCAGAGAGTAAGATAATGTTGGTACACTTGATTCTTTATGATACTTTATGGAAGTTTAACAGGGCAAGGTTGCAGCTTTTTTTAATAATATTTAAATATCTGTTCACTTGCTCTGACTACATAACACACTCTTGGTGTTTTTCGTGTCATTAGATATTAAAAAAACAACAACATTTAAATGTTTAATAAGTGGGAAAATATTGCAATATAATGCTGCATAATCCCTGTTATATATGTTTCATGTTGCATGTTTCTTGAGCATTTACAGTGCTGTAGTCTGTTACTGGTTTCAATTGTGAGAAAATATGGAAAAGTCCAATCACAGTTTCTGAATAAATGGTTTTTAATTTCTTGTTTTATTGTACAAAGAGCTCAAAAGTAAATAATTGCATGCAAGTAATTCAGGCAATCTTTACATTTAGGACACTTATACCAGCTAAAAATATTTTATTTGAAAATAATTGATCTGCTAATTATGAATGTGAAAATGGTTAAAATTGTTGCTGGTTGCCAGGCGCTGGATGGCCTATAGCGGTTAGGTCACGCCCCATGTGAGGAGGCGACAAGCAGGCGGAGCATATGATTTTAAATAAACTTGTGATTCTTAGATTTTTCTTGTTGGCAATGCAACATTCAGGAGACTGCAAACAAATGAATGCATCATTTTAACCAATAATTGTTGCATCTTTCTACTCCAATCAAAAGGTATAATTCATAAACAGCATGATCTAAATAGAAAGCGCCTCGCACATAAGGCGGTTTCAGAAAATGCAGTTTAGTTTGGGCGCCTTCGCTTTTACCCGGCGTTCTGGCTCCGGCTCAGCTCTTTGAGACATCACAAAGCAAGCGAGGAACATCCTATTACCGCTCTGGCTTCCAGCCCTCAGAGACACACACATAGAGTAGGAAGTGTTTGTCTGAATTGAAGCTCTGTGTGCGTTTTGTGTGTGTGCCGAGTGCCAGGATGCCGCCATGCTGTGCTGTGGTCTGCCTGGTGGAGGTGAGCCGGAGGCCAGCAGAGCGGAGCAGCCAAGTGTGAAAGTCCGGCTTCTCCACCGACCGGCCAAACTGAAAGACAAAGATAAGAGGATAATGGATGCAGAGGTGGAGGAAAGTGGGCAGACTCTGAACGGCTGGCTAGACTTTTGAGTTTACTTTGAGGTCTGTCAGCTGGTAAATAAATGGGGCACTTAAGAGTGATTGTGGAAAGTCGGCTTCAGAGCACTGAGCAGGGTTTTACCCTTCTGAAGTGTTTGCTTCTCCCTTGGTTGTTTGTATTTGAAAAAAGCTTATAACGTCTTCCCTCTGGTGTCCTAAGGGAGGTTTTGTTGGAGTACGCGGACACTGGGGGTATGTTTGTATCATTTGATACTGAAAAGCAAAGTGACAGCCAGACTCGGGTCTAAACGGCTCAACATTACCGCTCCTATTTTTGATATTTATAGACATCAGACTACAGTAGACAAAGGTCTGGAGGGATATCTGTTTACCATCTAGCTTCTTATCTTTTAGTCAAATGTAGAGTACATTTGCAGGAATTTTTATGGCAATGCAAAAGTAGACACAAACTTGTATATTGAAATATTGCTCATTGCAACCAAGCCTTTTAGATGTTATTTAACTGGCAGAACTCAAACTGGCAACAGTGGTAACAGATAAATAGTTCAAGTAATTGATCAAATAAAAAATGTCATACAAAAACCCTACCTCCACCATCGGACCGTATCGTCCCTCAACCACCGCCCGATGCCCAGCCTCCATCATCGGACAGTGTCGTCCAAACCAACAACCGACGCCCAGCCACTAACATATGTGTATTGTGTGTTTTTATCCGGCTTTCCATTCCCCAAATTTGTTGACTATACCTCCTATTTTTTTTGGATGAGCTCCCAGGCGAGTTGAGCCGATCCTTAAAGGTGTAGAGCAGTGTAGTCGGTCCAATTGTATGATCATGTTGGAGATGATTAAATCTATAAAGTTGATCCTTCTGTGATGCAACCTGCAGATTGGTCCGGATTGACATGAAGCATGGAAATGGTAAACATTGTTGTTTTTAAACCAGTTATTGAGAGATAGAGACTTGATGAAAATAACAATGTGATGGTTTCTGATTCTATGTATCCAGAGTCAGATTTAGTAAATCTACACAAGGAACTCGACTCTATAGTTTATACGACTCTCTTTGTACTGACACAAATATGTACTATGGCTATAGTGCAGTGAAAAAGAGTGCAAAGGACAATAAAATAAATAATACATAGCGATGTAGGCAGATTGCTTATACATGCATAAGGTAGAGGTTGCAAAAAATAGATGCAGTATGTTCTTAAAACAGTAAATATAGTGTGGACAGTTGCATAGGGAGAGTCTCAGTCTTCTGTTGTGTCATTGGGTTTTGAAGCTCTCACTGTGGAGGCTCTGCTCTGGTAGGAGGGTTCCTGTTGTTCAGCAGGGCAGTAGTCTGTGTCTTAGCAGATCACAGCGGGTTTGGATGAAGTCATGTTGAAGCTGAGGGCACTGGCCTGGACAATACAGGCTGTTACATCCAGTCCAGCCAAGCTTTTCAACACATTGTGTGTACGTGGAGGGGGGGTGTTTATGTTGGTGCGAGAGAGAGAGAACATGTTGCCATGGATGAGTGACAATGATAGCAGAAGCCCTCGTTATTTAGTTTTTGTCCTGAGCGCGAAGGAGCATGTCTTGCTTAATTAATAAAATTGTGCTAACACACTCCTTCTGGAGACAGGCGGAAGATGAAGATGGAGAGAGAGGAGGGAGGTGTGAGAGAAGAATGGAGGAGAAAAAAAACCCATTAGAGGAAAGAAGGGAGAGCAGGTTTAATAACAGGAGAGAAGGGAGGGGGGGGTGGGTATTTTAATATGAAGGCAGATGGACGTAGAGACAACTGGAGTTTATAGATATAATGGATTAGATAAAACTTTAATGATCCCAGTGGAGGCATTGGCTGCTGCAACAGGGAGCAGTAACAGGATACATCAGAATGAAAGCCTGTCAGTCAGAGGAGAATATGTTTACACTGCTTAAACAGACCAAACATTAAAACATGGGCAAGTTTAGAGTAAAATGAAGACAAAGCAGGGCAGCAATAAGGCATGTCTACCTGTCATTCACAAGCTTGCTTCCACATCTGTCATTCTTGTTGAGGCTAGGAAGGAAGAGATGCAAATCCCCCCTTCGTCCAGATATCACTTCTTGCGCCGGAAAACCCATATGACACCAGTCAAAATGTCCAAATTGAAGCTTCAGAAACAGTTTTTATATACAGTACAATAAATGCAATGTGTGCAAATGTGTGTAGATATCAATGTGTTAACAATTCTGAATATCCCCCTCCCGCTGTCTCCGTCTACTCTACCTGGACAGCACCAAAGGAAGGCTGGATTTATTAATGAAACCCTCACTGAAAGATACCCTATATATAAATCTAACACATGATTTACACACATTTATCTACATCAGTCATCAAAGGATGAAAGTTAAAACCAGGAAACACCACCACTTTAAGTGTACTAACCAGTTAAAGCATTGTTTTAGCCTTTTCACACAGACGCACAACTCCTGAAAAAATGTCCTGAAATCCAGAGCTTCATGTGTGAACTATAATGGCAGAAGTTATCTGGACTTCATCAGGGATTTTTCTTGCCAGCCCTCTAGGAACATTTTCCACAAGAAGTCATACTGAGCTGATGTGTGAACTCTCAGCAGGTGACATTCTGGGAAATGCCCCGTGAGCGAGCGTGCTGGAGTGAAGACGTTCATATCCTGGGACTGCTCGGCGACCAGTTTGATGTTTTTGCAGTAAATGAAGCCGCTTCACAATCTTTTCTTTTTGTCAGTATGTTCTTCTCAACTGTTTCATTTACACAGTGAAGAAGTCCCAATTACACATAGCATTGATAAACAGGCAAAACCAGCCTCGTCAACATCTAGGGCTGGTTTAGCTCAGAGGAGGCGACCCATGTACAGAGGATACAGTTGCACTGGTTCAACTCCTGATCGGTACATGAAATCCTCAACTCTCGCTCCCCACGTTTTCTGTCTCTCTCTTCAGCTCCCCTATCAAATAACAGCCAAACATATCCAAAACATTTTTTTAGAATCAATATAGTGTGGGACACATGACGCTGTGACTTCCATGGCATTCTTTTCACAACATGTCCTGCCTCTTGAGACCCCCCTTCATTTCCACAAGGTAAAGTCTCCCGCTGTGAGGGACAAGGTCTTATCTATCCTGACAAGTGTCCACATGTTCAGGATGCATTGTGTGAAAGGGCGTTTGTGAAAATGGATCCAATTGGGCTGATTTTTGGCTACAGACTTAATGACGAAATGTACTTTATGGGCTCAAAAGGAATATTCATGATGTATTTGTTATTAGACAAAAAATGCTTTGGTTTCAAAGCACTCCCTTAGTCCAGGCCCTTCAAACTCTGTCCAGTACCTCAAGTTTTTGACACTTCATCTGTTTCTCTAGTTAAAAAAGTTAACCTTATTTTTCTACCTCAAATCTTGTTCGTCCTTTGTAGCACCATGGTCCTAGAGGAACAAAATGTCATTTCAATGTGTACTTTCACATTTCAATGAAGAAAACTTGACCTGATTTGATCTGAAAAGTATCGGTGCGGTGTAAACTCTCAAGAATTTAGACAGAATCTGATGAACGGTTTTTGGCAAAATCATCTGTGACACTTGTAGAAACAAAGAAAAGCTGTGACCAATCTAGCAATAAATTACTCAAACATACTGAATGACCAACTCATAGTCGTCTGAACCTAATTTTATCATGGGAAACGAACAAACACAGAGCTGCTTTCCTTTTTCCTCGATCCCCAAGGCTTCTCTCCTCTCCCTCCCTCTCGTCCTTCCTCTCATTGCCTCACTCCCTCGCCTCCCTCTGGATGTGACCACAGCTGTATCCAACCCGCCAGCTGTTTGGCAGTTGAGCTCTCCATGGACTCAGTTAACATCCCACCTGTACTCCTTACTGACCTCGGATAAACCCAGTTTCCTGTCGGACTAAATGGGCCAACATGGGTTATATGGCCTGACTTTGTGACATAGTTGTACAGGAAACAAAACAGGTGTATTTACCTTTAGGATTACTATATGGCCTGCAGGCTAACTTGCCAATTTGTGTCATGAAAACCTCCCAGCATTTATTATAATTTATTTCCAGGAAGTACAAATCTGAATCACCAGAGACACAAACAGTTCCAGACGTCTCAGAGTCATGACTTGTTTAGATGCAGAGCTTCGGTCGGAGCTGCTGCAGCTGTGTTCACTGTCTGCTGTCGTCCAGGAGTCAGCCTGTCTGTCAACAGTTTATTAGTCAGTTTCTTTATTAGCCAGCGGATAAAAATGCAGGCTTCAGGACATGTGGAAAATTGGAAGATGTGGGGAATTTTTCTGTTGACTTTTCCCCAGATCGCAAACCCAGTCATTACACTAAGCCTGTGCTGGATTTCTGGCTGCTGTCAATCCGAGGCCTGCTTGTGTAACATGCCGACAGACAGTACTGTAGACTTCACAGTGAGAGCATTCCTGTTTGTTTGCCCTGTTTATTAACGTTGACACTCAGTAAAGATTTGTTAAATATTGTGCAAAAGAAAAGAGTCACAACAAATTGACTTATACCATACAGTTGATATACTGTAGATATGTTTTGAGGGGGTTTTTTTTATGCTGAAGTTGTCAAGAAAAAGTTTGAAATGTAGATACATTTCAATACCATCTGTTTTAAAACCATGCGCTCTCTGTTATTTTCATGATTGATGCTAAAAGCTGCTACAAGTGAAAGAGAGAGTGCTGTCTAGATTGCTCCAAATGTCTTGGCATGGTTTTAGATTTGAGGGTGGCAAAGCAGTCACAGAGATTGTTAGAAGCCAAACAACCACATCGACTGAGAAGCGATCTACAGTCATATTATGCAACACTTATTTCTCTGCTAATGTCTACAGCCCGTCCTTCGTGGAGTATGTGTATGTGTATTCATCTTCGACCATGTCTGCAGGCCGTGGTTAAATGGCTACATTGGAGAGGGTACTTTGTAACATGCCAATTAAGATAGGATAGGGTTTCAAACTTAGTAAGCTAACTTTTAAAGATCGACAAGGAAAGAGAATTTTTTTTTTACGTTAGATTTATTTCTAATTTTTTTGTATGAGCAGAAAAACTTGGGTTCGATGACTTTCTGCACCCCGGTATAGCTGCTAAACAGAAAACAACACAGCCCAATGTTATGTCACAATCGCAGGCTGGTGAGTGAACTAGTGCCATAAAGCTGTGAGCATTTCACACCAGACAATTGGGCCAGCTGTCAAAGTTGCAGAAGTGGACCAACGCTTTTTGTGTCTTTTATAAATTCAGTAATTTGGGGTTTTTTGGGGACAGCTACTCGGCCTATATGAAACTTTGTTGGGCATTTTTTCACTTCCTATAGACCAAGCTTATTAATCTGCAGCGCCCCTGCATGACTTTGCAAAGATTACATCCCTTAGTAGGCTAATTTCTGTTGACTAAAAACATCAGTGAGACTAATGCATCCATCATGGCTGCTGAACCTGTGACAACTCTTCTAGCCTGTGACGCACACTCAAGATGTCCATCAGCTGATGTCCTTATGGTTTCTGTGTACTGAACACATCAGCTGTCTGCAAAACCCGCTCACCTCTGCTGCACTGATGCTATCTGTAGCTGCTCCTGACAATGGTTATTTATATAATGCCAGAGTTTGCTTTCACTCCCACTCCGATCCCTGAAATTACTTTCGGAAGGCTTCTCTAGTTTGCCTATTGCCCGGGAGAGACCTCTTTATAGATGATAGACATTTTGAGCAGCCAGTAGCACATTTTCTATACGGTAGTTGAGAAGTGTAAACTCAAATGGATTACACATGAAGACGCCAGGGTAACATAGAGAGACTTATTTAAGACAAAGCTCCCATTGTGCAGCCCTGTGTCCTCTGTTTGTTGGATCAGTTCCATGTTAAGTGATCTGTTTCTCTGTTTCTACATCACCATCGCTTCCCTTAGCTACCAATGTTACAGTGTGGAGACTAAATCAGGCATGAATGAATCAGGCGCTTTTTTGTTCCCTGTTTGTGTGTGTGTGTTCATGTGAGGAAGAATCAGTGTGTTAATGTTTTCAGAGTGACGATAAACCATGACCTCTTCTCATCCCATTATACAGTTGATTATTACGCCCCTTCCCTTCTCTCCATCCTTACACCGACCTCTCTTCTTCCTCGTCATCCACCCTGAACAGCTCCTGCCTGTTTTCTGTCAGGATAACAAGTCTCCAGCTTGGACACTTTTATACAAGAGTTTCTCACAGACTGAGATAAAATGCTGCTTGATTTAAAAGTGTTTTAATGTCAGAGAGCCTTTAAGAGGCTTTAGTGATGCAGAGATGCTGTTTGAAAAAGTTCTAACAGGGCCCATACGGGATGTTTTAGTTTTTTTAACAGGATAAATTCAGGGCTTTCACATTAGCAGGAAACTCCTGAAAAACTCCCGATATTTGCCTGAGGAGCTGTATGTGTAAACGCATACAGCCGGATTTTACTTGAGCTTCATCCGGAGTTTCTCCTTCCAGACCCCTAGTTTTTTTCCGCAGAAAGTCTGAGTGAGCTGATGTGAGGAAGCAGCAGGATGTTCTGCGGAGAATTCACCTCGAGCCAATGAGAGAGGGGATGATGTTATGTACTCTGACTGCTGCATGAAACAGTGAGCGTATGCAGTTGACCGCTACGGCTGCATTATGTTTTCTGTTCGTCAGTATGTTGTTCTCTGCTCTTTTGTTGATAGTGAGATTCCATTGAACTACACATAGCTGATATAAAGACAAATATTCTCATTATAGTGTCATGTAGCTGTATGTATATCGATGTAAGTTATACTAGGATACATTAGCTCATCGGTAATATTCACAGGTCTGTTTTGCCCGTGTGTCTTGACTATTCAAAACCAGAGTTTTGTTTTCATTGGGAGTGGGGAGGAAAAGAAGCAAAGAGAATCACTCCCATGATTCCCCACCAACCTCGACGTCAGCTGTTGTTATTTTTTTCCATTTAGAGCACTCTGGCATACTGTGCATTTTTCAAATTTTCAATAATATGAGAGTCCTTATCACAATTTCTAAGCATCTTAAATGGCTTCTAAATGTTTTGTTGTTTGACCAAATAGACTAAAATGTGAAATATGTTCAATTTATGGTATGTTATCAAAGATAGAAGCATCAAATCCAGTGTTTTGGAAGCTAAAAACAGCTAATGGGTTGGTATTATGCGTGTGATAAATGAAGCTCTTATCAAAGTTGTTGTTGTTGGATGTCTATTCACAAAGCAACAGTCGACTAAGGCCTTAAGCACCATCTCAGTTTTAGTTGACTAGTTTCCTTAAGTCTCCGTTGAGTCCAGCAGGAACATTAACCCCACGTTGGGTTGTGTCCTCAACGTTTGTTATTCGTCTTTTAACCGCCGACTTCCAGGAACAATCTCAAGGGTTCTCGTAGGTCACCTCCCCCCTGCTGATTTAAGCAGTTGATGTTGTGTACAAGTTACACAAAAGCAGTTTTACCCTGCTGCCTTATCAACCAGCAGAATCTATTTGTGGTGCATTTCTTTTCTGCTGTCGTCGGTTGATAAGCGGATGTATGGGAAACACTGATTTGACCAAAATGGACGCACCATAAATATCATGTGAAAAAATGTGCATATACATGGGACAAGCGTAATTAGGACAGCCCCACCCCCGCTTCTCTCCCTCGGCTCCCCTCTTTCCTCCCTCTTCGTCTCCCACCCTTTCTCACCCGCAGCCTGTTTGCATTCAGGGGAAACAATGTTAATTCTAGCAACAGAGGAGTTTTCCCAGGCTGTTTATTTGTCCAGTGTAGTTTCAGAGCCCCATAAAACTGCTCTGTGTTGCTCATTTGCACACACACACACACACACACACTAGCTGCTCTACATGGAGGGTTCCTGGTTACCTAGGTAACATGTGCATGGAGTACTCGACGTCCCCCCTGGTTACTGTGGATACCCCAGACCTTAATATTTCAGGTAGTCAGAGTGCTGAATAAAGGATGTCAACACACTGAGCAGCACACTGATTGAATCTGAGCTAGCTTCGTTTTCATGCTAATCAGAAGCAAGCAAACTATTAAAATATTTTTTATTGAATAAAAGAAGTAGAAGTGTAAAAGATTCACTCTACAGCCAATGATATGGAACCCAAAGAGGGAAATTCTTCCAAATACACACGACAATAGTCTCAAACAGGACTCAGTTTTCTACAGTCATTAATGAACTTGTTTGACCTCACTTTGTGACCCGCTATTGTCTCCCGCAGCAGTATTAAACAAACACTGGCTTTGTGTTTTTCTAGGCTAGTCAGGCCATTGTTCATTTAAACCCTCTTAATGTTTATAAGTTGTTACTCATAAGTGTGTCACAGAGGCACTAACACATTAAGGGGCTCATGCTTACTAATGGAAATGTGCAGTGGAAGCAGCAGCAGGGCCTAGGTGGACACAGGGCCTAAAATCTTTGATTTAAGGTCACTATTAATATTATGGATGCAACAGTGATTTGGTCAAACATATTCCATATATATATATTCCACGGATATTGTAGCATGCACCAATGTCAGTTGTGGATATTTATCTAGTGTTTTGCAGCGATTTTTGGCAAGAGAAGAGTTTTGCATTGGGCAGAAAGTTGTTCAAAAAACAGGTTTCATCCAGCTCTAGACCATCCCAGCCCAAACATAGTATAGTAGTGTAGTGGTGTAGCTGATGACAGCAGCAGTCGTGATTGTAGCACACCCAAGCTGAAGCCTCCTATCATATATTAGTCACATGGGGTGCAGTTAAAGGTTAATCCATATGATACGTATTCACAGGAAAGTGAACACTGAACAGTGTGTGGTGTTGTACATTTGTACATGCACACAACCGGGCAGAGGTTATTTGTCAGTATGTCACATGGCGGCTGCAATCATGCAGGAAGCAAAAAGGGCATTCTCTAAATCTACATGCTTATTTATACCGTGGTTAAGACTTATTTGGGGAGATGTTTTCCACTCTATGCATGCACTTTATGAGCCAGTGCGAGCTATTTCAGGAAAAGTTCTGCTTCATACAAGAAGACATTGTACAGATTATTCCACTGACTCCAACAGAGATATGTACAACCCCATTTCTGAAAAAAGCCGAAACAGTGTGTAGAAATTCAAATTAATAAAATTTTAAGACCCCTTTGTTTGATTGAAAACAGCACAAATTTCACATCACATTTTGAACCAGAGACGGTATTATTTTTGGACAATGGTGTGCTCATTTTGAATTTGATGCCAGCAACAGCTTTCAAAAAGTTGGTGACAAGCTATATTATTAAAGAGAACTTCTTGGCCTACCTGTGTGACTTAAGGCAGTGGCATACTTCCTCCTGCACGAACATTGTACCCTATTTAAACTAGGATTTATGTTCATGTAATTTAAACTCCCACTTGTTGCCATGCTTGTGTAATCAGTTAGAAAACTTTTTTTTGACTGTCGGTGTTAAAATGACCTCAAACTGACTTATTCATTGCCTAAAAATAGTTCCAGCTGTCAGCACCCAAACCAAAAGTGTCATAGCTTAAAGTCAACCGCACAAACCAGCTTGAACAGTGTGAGGAGAAGGTGTCAGGGACAACACACACACACACACACACACACACACACACTGACATACTCTCACACAGCTGGCAGCCTCATGCCAAACCCCAGCTGTGATAAGGACTCTTGAGTCAGCGGTTGGATAAATCAGATATCCTGTGGGGTTTTTTCAGAGATGAATGAGCTGGTTGTTTGTGTGTGTGCATCTTTACGGAGGCATGCACATGTGGTCTGATGATACATCTCAGCAGATTGTTGAACAGATACAGTAATCATCACATCCTGTTCTTTCATATTGGACACACACACACACACACACACACAGGAAGTGCTTTGGATAATAGTGCGGCCAACCACTGAAAAAGATTGTGCTGAAATTAGCCGCCCCGAGTGGTTAAGATTGTTAAAAGTATCCACGCTTGTTTTTTTGATACCTCATGTTCAGTGCGATACAATTTCAGTTAGCGTTACATTTGAGAATTATCAAGTATAAAGCTTAAGAAAATCTTGTTTTGTTTTTAACCCCTTAGCCTCCGTGAACATTCTTTCTGATCGTTTTGCAGCGGTAATGATTTAAGGAAGAAATAACATGCCCCACACCTTTTCACAACCCTGCAGGAAGGTGTCAGATTCTGTTTGTATGACGCTTAACTCTGCCCGCTGTGTGTCCTTCTCTGCTCTTCGTTCATACCACCTGCTGCAGCCGTTAAACAGACGAGACATATTCGACATTTCTCATTCAGAGGTTTGCAAATACACATGCTTTTTGTGTCAAATTCTCAATTCAAATGCACCCTGTGGCATCGGTAAAACTTAGACAGAGGGCAGAGACGACAACCTGATCGTCACACTTTCTCTTTGTCCTGATTTTGGGACTGTTTGATGAGCCTACAAACTTTGGCCCCGTATGCAAAAAAAAAAAGGACTCTGACTACCTGTCTTTGAAAGAAATGTCAGTATTTGCTGACCCCTGAATTTGAATGTAGTATCACTGCTCTCTCTCTCTATCTGTCACTTCTCTTTTGCTGCATCTTTGGGTTAAAAATATAAATGACTATCTTCTGGCTTTTTTTTAAACTTCAGTGCGTTACAATAGTAATTCAAATAAAAAAGATTGTTTAATTTTAAAACAGGTGAAATCGAACAGTATCAAAGTTTTCACATTTTTGACAGTCTTTGAAAGTAAGATCAGAGGGCAAACTTCAGATACAGACGACACCTCACACTCCAAGCGTGTCGTCAGTGATGATTTAGAAGGGTGATTTGTGTAGTTTAGTCTTTTAGGAAAGTCCCACTCATTGTTTTGGTCATCATAATAATTCTCCTTCTTCAGTCGTCCTGATATTGCAGCTTCACTGCCTGACAGAGGGAGGAGGGGTTGGTGTGGTCGAGTTTTCTGCCGTTTCAGCCAGTAGACCTGCAACCTGCCAAATGTTGAGATAAGCAGCTAATTGTGCTGATCTGTGCCAACTTGACTGGTTACAAACAGTCAGCTCTTGTTTTTCTCTTTTTATAACAGTCTGCGACCTTCCGATCAAAAGTGCTGTGTTTGTGTAAAACACACCCCCGGTGATCGGGAGAAAACTTGTTGAGCAGATGTTTTAATAAATTATGCAAAATGACTATCGCCTGTGAGAGAACCAACCTTGGCAACACTTGAATTCAGAAGCAGGATTTTTTTCCTAGAGCAAGCTTCGTCCTTAAAGAGAGAGAGAGGACACATTACAGGTTTGTACTTTGCACATTTTGTAATGTTGCTAATTCTTTCAAGCCCTTTAAGAGCCTTTGAAGGCGGTGCTTCATTACGTCTTTGTACTTTCATATTAAATGGTGTAATGTTGGTGTCCCAGTCTGCAGACGAGCACAATGTGGAAACACTCAGCGGGAGCTCTACATGCACACACACACACACACACACACAGTCAGACATGCACACACACAAGCAACGTTACTCCCTCCTCTCCAACACAGAGAGGTTGGACCTCTTCAATCCCCCCTATTACGTCTCTGTAACATTCATAATGAAGGCGTTATAGAGGACTAACATGCTGAACTACTCTTCAGGCAGTTTTAAGAGGTTCTCACTCGCACATTAAAACAAAATTCACCAAATTCTCCTCTCAGATTCTGTGCTGATGGATCGTGTTTGTGGACCCGATGCCCTGAGCTAACCTGAAGCCACCAACCTCCATCACAGGCTGCGGCGTCTACACAGCTCACCACACCCAGTGTTTAATAAACATGGAGCCTCTGACTATTCAGCCCACTGACCCAAATAGTTTTGCAATGCTTGATGTTTAGTTAATGTATAAATAAACCCTGCTGCTGTAACACTATAGTCTTGTTGCTCGTGTTGGAGCAGGAGGAAGACTGGATTTGAATGAATGATTTTTCTATTATATGTTTGAAGATCAACCTTTTTTTCCAAAACTGTCAGGCTATATATATATTTTTTAATGTGAGTTGTAAGGATTTAGTTTGTTAGGATTGCCCTTTATAGTTGATAGTAGCATAATGATTCGACCTCTTTGAATTATTCCATTCGCTGTAATGTTACAGCTGCAAATACAATGAATTTCCAATTGGGGGTTGTGTTTGACGGAAGGAAAACTGCCCAAGTAAATTGCCCAAAAATTCCAGTTTGTGAATTGGATCATCATAAAAACCTGAAATTCAAACTTTGATTTCATTCTAGTGTATTTTTGTAGGCCAACCCGGAAGTATCATCGCCATGGGGTCTAACGAGAATGCGCCTGTGGGATTTTCGAATTGGATTTTGGATCATTGCAGAAAATAAACTCTGTGGCAAACGCACGTTTCTGAAGCGTAGGCGTTTTGTTCAGCAGGATAATCTTCACAGATGAACACCGTTTTTATGATGTTTGAAGCGTTAATGGGGCCAACAGAAATAAAATGCTAACATTATGCTACAAGCGAACTACGCCACGGTCGGATAATTGTGATGTCACTACCGCTATGCTTCAGACGATCTCCGATAAACTAATCCGCATAGTTTAATAAATAGTTTATTAACATAATATTTGCCTTAACCTAAAGATTAAACCTACAGGAGACATCTCCGACTAGTGAGAGAGTTCCCGGCCTCTGATGACGTTTAATGTTCCCGACAACCACTGTAGTCACATTTAGCTACTTGTTAGCAACCGCCTTTTTAAAGACAGGTAAAAACTTCAAAATTCACAAGTGGGGGTATTACCTAACGTAGTTCATGTGGTCTAACAAAACGCCAACATCTCTTAAGCTTGTGTTAACCACAGACCTTATTTCAGGCGTCTCACCACAAACCCATTCAAAATCCCAGTTGACTTTTAGACGTTAGACCCCATGGCGCTCAGATGCTCACTTGCTTCCAGGTTTTAGGACTCATTCCTGTGGCGCTCTATATGGACATTAGAGATGTCAGAGTGAGGGGGCTGCACAAAAGGGGGTGCCCCTGAGCTGCTCGGGGTTCGATGCCTCCTTGCTCAATGGCGGTGCTGGGGAAGTGAACTGGCACCTCTCCAGCAAGTCATTTCTCAATTTCTCTACTTTGTTCCGTACAGAGACCTGAACCAGAGACCCTCTGACACCAAAACCCAAGTACCAACAGACTTAGCTACTGCTGCTGCAACATTGGCTATCTATGTTTTGGTACTGGAACTTATTTTTGAAATTTGGACAGTACTTCTTTCTTTCTCAGTGTCTGTTTCTAAAATATGACTAAAGATATGTGGTTTTTTTATGCTTTGGTCATTAAAATACTGGAAAATGTATCATGTAAAAACCAGAAGTATCAACATTTTAAACAACCTTAAACTAAACATTGTAAAATGTGGGAGATAGAGAATAGAGAGGCAAAGCACTTTATGTTTGCCTGTTAAGATGAGGGATTAGTTCTGGTAGAATAGACTCAACACACTCAAACACAACACAGCTTTCTTTTGTGCTTGAACTGCACTGTTTGAGGTTTTATCCTTGCAAACTTGATGATTCTGTGAAAAAAATATCCTCCTGAAACATATCTTCTAGAAAGATTATTTTACGAAAAGAGTTCCTACAGTCGTGTGCAGAAGAAGAACAACAGGATCTTCTCTGTTTCCCCCATTTGAAAATCAGATAGAGAGACCCAGGAAATCCGCTTGTTTTGACCTTCAGTGTCAGGGGGTCGACCCCACAAAAAGAGCACAGACAAGATCAGGGCTGAGACAGAAAGGGTCAGACTCAGGCTGAGGCGGACTAATGGTTCCGCTTCAAAGGACCAGTCTGACATTTACAAATAAAGCAGTGGAAAGAATGTGGGAGTATTCCACTTTTTATTTGACAATGCTAAGATAACCTTAAATTACTGACAAACACTTGTTACAGACAGTTCAATGTTTAAACAAATCTGCAGCATTCGTTTTAAAGCTTAAAGTGTCTTCACTGATGATTTGACGAGTCAGTTGTTAAATTTAAGCACTTTAAGCGTCTCAAAGGTGGCCAAAAAATGCATAAAATGATCAAGTTTTCAACACCAGTACAGTGAACACATAATGAGAAAGTGAGACGTTTTTAATAAGAAATAGAACAGTCCAAAAGCTTTCCTTTTTTTGAAAGTATTTTATCTGAAGGTCTTAAAAGGCTTACATGAACTGTAGAGGACTTCTCCAGCTCTAAAAATGATTGGGGGTTCATGTAAAGGTTAGAGGGAAAGGTTGACTGTCTGGACAATTTTGTTCGCCTTTGATCCTTGGGCTGAAGCAGACATTTGCATTTCAGTCAGGTTTTTTTGGGGCATTGGTGGAGATTATCTTGGAATTTTTGTCTTTGCATAAAGGAAGTAGAGGCATACTGGTCTGATCTGCTGAACTTAGCAAAAAGTTCAGCAACATGTTTGCAATGTAACACCAGTCAACCAGAGAGTACACGACCAGTGAGCGGATCGGTTTGCAAAACAGAAAGAACGAGGTTACAAAGAGCGCCTGTCAAACGCCTTAAAACCGTCATGCAACAAACAAGTGTTGGTAACGTGGTTAATTGTTGAAAATAGGTCATATACTGTGCTTGCTAGGACACGATTATGTCTGCATTAGTTTGATATCTGCCAAGATGTCCAATCACACGTCTCGCCGACTGTCTCTCTGTTGTCTAACCGGTCTGTCAGGGTGTGTGTTTGTGTGTGAAGAAGGAGAGCAAGACAATGCAAGGGATCGTGTTGCTTGAAACCTGACGAGCTGCCCACATACAGGAGTGCCTGTGTGTGTGTGTGTGTGTGTGTGTGTGTGTGTGTGTGTGTGTGTGTGTGTGTGTGTGTGTGTGTGTGTGTGTGTGTGTGTGTGTGTAATAGGCCCTGACCGATATGGGATTTTTGGGGATGATACCGATATTAGGGAGAGAAAAAAGTTCAGATACCGATATATTATGTGATAAACTTCTTAGATCTATCTTAAACATTTAGAGATAGATACACACACACATTCTTTGAGTTGATCCTTCAAATGCTGTGAAATCAATATATATAATGAATACAAGAATTTTTCATTTTATTTTTACAGTTGAACAAAAGCTACCTACCTAAACCCAATCATATCAGCAAATATCAGAGATAAAATAACCTGATATTGATAGACACGTGATGCGTTGATATCGGCCAATATTATTGGCCGTCTGATTAATCGGTCAGGCTCTCGTTTGTGTGTGTGCGTGCGTGTTCTCCACACACAGGATAGTAAATATAGGAATGGGAGTCAGTGGACTGAAGTTGATTCAGCAGTTTATTATGCTGTTGGCAAATCGTAAAAAAACCTGATATTCCTGACTAATTCCCTCACATTAAATGTGACGTTGGCTCGTCTCACTTAATCTTCATTGAAACAGTTTGGATGTGGTGGTTCTCCTTCAAAGCTGCACAGGATGCTTGATCTCGGGGAGTTGATTTTGCTGCGGCATATTCGCATTGAAATTAATCCAAATTAATTTGGCTCCAGAAACACCACATCCAAATTGTTTCTTGTGATACAAAAAAAATAGACTGATGTTTAAGTTGGTTGACCAATGAGTGAACTGTTGCTGAATGCTGAGGATTTCGGGTGAAAAATATAAATTACATGACAAGCCAAAGATGTTATTTGTATCTAGTTACGTTAAGTTAAAATAGACAAAAATTATTTTTCCACCATTTTTTTTTGTAACGCTAGTTTGAAGCAAGGCGTTTTATAAGAAAGTTGTAATATTTTTTATTTAAGCCAAGATTTTTTTTGCCACTGGGGAAAGCTCTCACTGCCTCATCATTTGCTTGGTGCACACTGTCTTTGGATGAGTTGTCTGTCTTCCTTTTCATACTGCAGGTCTACATGGCACTACTTAAACGCTGCCATCTTGTCACTGAGACGCCATACACCAGGAATATATATCATGGAAAAGTTGTTTTCTTTTGGAGTAAAATAAAGTATAGTTTTGGTATAATATATAGCTTTTTATCTCAACCCCTGTATACGTCATTGAGTGGCCTGAACAGAATTTAAAGAAAGACAGTATGCTTGGTTTGCTTCATGAACAGAGCGTTTATTGTGGTGAATGAGGTCAGAAGAGTCACTGACATCCATGTTTATTATCAACACATGACACACACATGTACACAGTGCCCTGTGTCTCTCTAAGTG
This sequence comes from Labrus bergylta, assembly GCF_963930695.1. Lineage (NCBI taxonomy): Eukaryota > Metazoa > Chordata > Actinopteri > Labriformes > Labridae > Labrus > Labrus bergylta. The sequence goes on from NC_089200.1 coordinate 9,615,368, forward strand.
CTCCTCTTCTTTTAACCAGGTGTTTTTGTTTCTACAGTCAGCAAAACAGCTTGTTATGTGTTGACCAACTCCTGACTTTTAGAGTGTGACTGTCACTGATTTATGACCTTTTTGTAGAGGTCAGTATTTCAGAACACGACTTGAATGGCGCACCTAAACCACAAATTAGTTTAATTGAAATCTGTGTTATTTACTTATTAGCAATCTTCAAGTTTCAGCCGTTGCTTCTGCCAACTTTTGAAGGATTATTCTAGCGGCGATAAAATTCAGTTTTAGCAGATCTGAGTGCAGGGTTAAGTTAATGTTTGACTGACTCATGGGTCCTCTCGTTGTACAATAAAAGATGGCCCTGTTAGCGTGAGGAAAAGCTTCACTGATGACTTAAGATCCAGACGTTTAGTTGAAAAAAATAGTTCAAATTGACGAGATGATTTGAAATCATCTGAAAGCATAGCTTTGAAAAGTTTTGATGACTGGTTATCCTCACAACAGCTGGTTAAAGACTCATGGTGAATATAGCTGGCTGTACATTTAGTCACTATTCCATTGTAATTGGATAGCAATTACAATGTAAAAATCTAATTTTATTTCAATAAAGAAAGACAAATTATTGTATGCTAATTTGCATTGCTTTCTCAATTAGCATGCATACATTTTACCTTTTGGACTGGACCTCATTTCACACAGTGTTGATACAGTCAGGTGAAGCTCAAGCTACTTATCTGCTACTTTGATTAATTGGTGCCAATTTAGTGGTGAAAAAAAACAGTGTTTTGAATTTATTTTGGGTTAGGAGGGACCCAAACAAACCCACGAGTATTATCATTATTAATAAATATGAAGAACATTTACTGTGAGCTAAAGCTAAAATGCACACTTCAATTTTGGCATTTAGGAGGGTTTGTTGTAATGGAAACACACAATGTGTAAAATAGATAGAACAGCAGATAGACAAAAACTGAGCGTTTGCTGTGAAGGCTGAGCTGGAAAGTGATAATCATCTACCTCAACAGTTAACCCTACAAACAGGAGCTTCAGCTCTGACATAAGAAGAAGATCGTCCAGTTATCTAGCTCAAATGGACTGTTTGAACTGGTGAACCGATCAATGGATCCTTTTTGACCCTCACTGTGTACTTAAGGGATGCACTCATAGCCACAATTAATGTGATTTAGTTTTAATGCACTGGTCAGTGTGAATGGAGTCAAACATGGAGTCATGGATTTCCTGTTTGCTGAAGTGAAGCTTCTCCAAACTGATGATCCCTGAGAATCACTCTCTGAATCATAGTTTCAGTCCGTTAATATAATCTGTAACTTGAACGACTATGAATCACATTTTTCCTCTGAGGCTTGTGTGTAAAGCCAGTTTTAGTGTGTTTGTGTAAAGTGCTGCAAACACGCCGTGGTTTCTTTTACTGCAGGGGAAAGAAAGACTAAAGATAGATCCTGCTGGGCAGAACAAATAAGAGTGATAGACGTGTGTGTTTGTGTGTGTTTACAGGGCGTCGATAAAGCGTAGTGTAAACACCTCATTCAGTATTTTAAAGCTAGAGGCTAATAGCATTTTGTAGACTTAACAAAGCAACATTAAACGAAGTTACATGGAGGTTAAATTGTCTGTATCTGGTCACCAGACGCAGAAAACGGCATCAGCAAAAGGCTGAGGTTGGATTCGAACCCACGGCCGCTGCTTTGAGGGCTGTGGCCGCTGTACATGGGGCGTGGGACATAAGCGCTAGGCTATTGGCACTCCCTGGTGCAAGTATCTTTAAGCTGCTTTTTCTGTGTTTGACTGTTATAAAATTGGCTTTCCGGTGGTCATAAGAAAGAAACAAATGTAGCTTCTCCTGCGGCAGTTTCATAGAAACAACAACGCTTCCAGCCAGTTAAATTGTTTCTGCTTCTATTTTGAACAAATCACATGAACTCTTCAGTGATTGCCTTTAACGATTGTGTTCTAACTCAGGTTGGAAGTTGGTCTTATTCTACATTTCTTGGTTAGTTTTTTTTGATAAAGGTGTAACTGATCAAACGTTACTTCACATTGAGCGATATGCACGATCTAAAAACTACATAAACGTATTAGTAAGCGTGCTCCATGTGCGGAGGCTACAGTCGTTGTCGCAGCGAAAACCGGGTTTGAAACCGTCCTCAGCCCTTCTCTTCAGCTGTTCCATCTAATAAAGGCAAAAATCCTACCAAACAAATCGTTGTTATGCAACCAGTGAACAAAAATAATGTTCATCACACACTGATGCAGACCTCTACTCCTCCTGCTTTCCTCTTGTTTTTCTTACCTCCCCTCCTAAAATCCCTCTCTTAATACCCTCCTCCTCCTCCTCCTCCTCCTCCTCCTCCTCCTCACTTACATTCTCTCTTTCACCTCACACACACACACACACACACACACACACACACACACAAATCCTGTGTACACCCAGCTTCAAATTCTTGGAAGATGTTTTCTGGTTGTTTTTCGAGGAAGATGAACAAACGTAGACAGTAAACACAAAACACGCACACGCACACGCACACGCACACGCACACGCACACGCACACGCACACGCACACGCACACGCAGTGCAATGCAGACGGAGCCGGGGGGGATCTTGACTGTGATGCCAGTGTTTCAGACAAGTTGACATTTCCCACCCAGTCTCTGCCATGTGGGGGGGGCGAGTCTCTGAGGTTGTGTGTGTGTGTGTGTGTGTGTGTGTGTGTGTGTGTGTGTGTGTGTGTGTGTGTGCGTGTGCGTGTGCGTGCGCGCGTGTGTGTGTACTGTGCTCTGGAATGCCTCAGTAATTAATCCTTTGTCCTTGCAGCATTTTCTATGCTAATTACCCGCTCTCCAAAGGAATGCACTCAGGCCGACTGGTTCTCTGATTGGGTGAGGAGGGGCTGTCTGGCTGTCTGATTGGTTACAGGGCGTCGACTTCAACGCTCTCAGTCTGGGAGCTAAATGACTAATTTATTCTCTCACCCTGAGATCGAAGCTCATTAAGGCACGCCGGTGTCTTTGTGGGTGAGAAAAGAATCAGAAGCAGACCTGCTGTGCCCCAATTTTTGAGTTTGAATCTGAGATGGAAACAAAATCTAATCGGTCAGTCACAGTGGAATGAGCCCAAGTTAGACAACCTCATGTCTGTGAAGTCCTAAAAGCACATTCAGGGAGTTTGTAGCTGGTGCTGAATCACACTGAATTTAACCAATTTTGACCAACAGCAACAAGATTGATTTTTTCTTTATAGCGACAACTCTGACACAAGGTAGGTGTCAGCAAGGCGATTAACAGCACATTGCCAGAAACATTTCTATTTATTTATTTTGTCCACGTCAAAGATTTATTGTGAGTTGCATGTAAGACAATGAAAGTACAGAAGGATGAGAATTTGTATGACCGCTAACTGATATCTTATCATTTTTGTATTCACAAAAATATAAGGGTATCAATGCTGCAAAGTTGCAGGAATAAATCCTAAGAGTAAGATTTTTAATGATTTTGATGGGTTTTATGCTCGGGGTTAATGTTTGCGGTTAACACAAGACTGAAGAGTAAGAAGCTTTTTCCTAAAACATAAAACACGGACTTAAACAAAAGTAAGGCTGCTCAATCCTCACTTATGGGCCTCCATACGTGTGTGGTGGTGACTGTGTCTGCAGAGAGCCTGTCATGTTCTGATTTGTTTTGGTGGACTCGGGACGTTTCTGGGCAGGGAGGAGCTGGTGTGTTTCACCCCAGCCAATGACAGCGCTCTTGTGAGTTTAGGAGTGGATACAAAGCAGTGATATTACACGTTTCAAACCGGTGAATATGACCCAATGCTTGAAAGTAGCTAAAGCTTGTTCCAAAGCGAGGGTTAACCTTCACCCACTGACTCTTTCTGTTGGACAGCCAGTCGCAGGTGACAAACACTACATGTCCTGCAGTGGGAGTGCGCTTCTGGGGGGCGATGACCCCCACTAGGAGGAGCCAAGTTTGTAGCCCATGCCCCTGATATGATGATGAAACTCTGGTGTCATTGTTGTGTTTGTAAACATTTGTTAATGTTGAACTATTTCTTTGTAATAATTCAGAAAAATAGATTTGAATCTGTGCTTGACTTGTAGGTGAGCCTCTAATGGGAGTTGTGGTTATATTCAGCATTTTAAATGGCCATTTACTCTGTAAGCAACAACTTTGTCAAGGCTAGTTTCATTGTTAAACACTTTTTTCTTGTGCTCTGGTCAATGAATAACAAAGTCAGCTACATAGATTTTTTAAAATAGATATTCTTCACAATTAGATTGCATTTAAAATCCTGCATGCAAGATCACAAAAGCCTCGGTAGAATTTGCTGGAGGCTTAACTGGCCATGCCAAACGTTCTACTAGATTTATTAGGAAGGAAAACAAATATACCTGCTGACCCAATAGGAATATATGTGTCGGGCCACTCTTTCATTATTAGCAAGTTAGCATCTGCTGACCTTTACGACATAATACTTCCACAGTTGGGAGGCCTGGATGCCAGACAAAATCAGATCCTGGATGACTTCCTGTAGAGGCTCAGTTACAGTGCAGGTGCTGCAGCAGCGTGGGCTACCAGACTCTCTCAGCTCTGCTCAAACCATCATCCTCCTCCTCCTCCTCCTCCCACTCTTTTTTTTTTTTTACCCAGAGCCCAAAGATGTTGTCATTTCCCCCAGTGAGCCAGCCTGCGCTCAGCGTGCCACAAACTACAGCATGAGCTCATACCCCATTACTTATTCATAGACACCGTCACAAAGGCTGATGCAACCACAGACAGACACGCTGGCTAAAAGGAGGTGAACAGGCCTGTTAGCAGGGGCCAGGATGCTAACTGACGAGCTGGCGGGCATTCACACGAGGCAACCAGAGCTGCAGGTTGATTCTGACAGAGCAGAAACACAGCTTTCATGTTGCAGTCTGTTATTTGTCACATTTTTGGGGCTAAGTCTAAGTGTTTGGATGACAAAATATGCTTGAAATTGGCAGCAGTTTTTGCAGAACTGGGATCTTTTTCAGCTTCTTTCTCTCTGCTGAAAACTGGCCTTAGACCTCATTCAGACGAGTGGATGCCGTTCACTCTGCCAGCACATGATCCCGTCTGTAACTGGTTTGTTCTACCATGTTGGGGTCCTTTGTTCATCACAGTAGCCTGCCTGTTTTCAGAGCATGATAGTGACTAAACAGAAAACAGCCATGTTTACGTGTAGCATCCTGCAGAGCAGCTGCTTTTCTCTGTCACTGTCTGTTATTTGTCACATCTTCTTGGCGATGAATCTTTGTGTATGCTTGAAATTGGCATCATTTGTTTGCAGCACTAAGATCTTTTTCAGCTTCTTTCTCTCTAGTAAAAAAAAAAAAAGAATCAGGCCTCACACACACCAGTGGATGCTGTCTGCTTTGGCAGTCTATGTTTCGCCTCACCATTTGATTTAAAACAGTGGCATGTTTTTAAGTGTCCCAGTAGTCAGAATGTTTTTGACTGTCAAGGTTGCAGACCACATTTTTTTTCCCCTGTGAGTAAAAGGGAGAGCACTGTCTAAAATGTATTGGTGCAATTAAGACAGTAGGCAGGAGTCTGTCAGCAATTTCTGTTAATTGAAAACAATAAATTAGCTAATGTTGATTGACTAGAGCTTGTGTTTTTGTTAGTGTGTGCTATCAAAACAGGTATGAATATCATTTGTTTTTTTACTAAATTCATATTGAAGTTTTCTGAACAAATGCAGCTAAATGTAAAGTCTGATAGTCAGACAGAGTTGCAGCTTTGTTTCACTGCATTGAGTCTGATATCCTAGTTTTTCAGCTTTGATTTTTACAACTGCATCAACCTCATCTATCTGCCTTTGTTGCCATTATTCTATCACTAATTTTTATTAATTGCTAGTCGATAGCTGTGTCGATGATCTAATCCCTCAAACTAAAATCTGCTTCATTGCTTCCCCCAAAGAAAACATGACCAAAGATAGAAGTGTTTTAAATGAGCAAATTGTATATTATAAGACATAAAGAGGCCCATTCTTAAAGCTAAGGAGCAATCTCAAGACTGAGCCGAAGGCAACTTGAACTAAAGCTAGACAGATATATCTATTAAGCTGATACAGAGACACATAATCAAAATATTTTAACAGCTTATTTGTGTTTGTTTAACTTTTTACATCCATGTATCCACATTATTGTTAGCTTTCAAATCCAGTGTCATCAGGGTTTGTTTTTTTAACTTTCATGTATTATTCCATGATACTTTACTCATTATATACATTTTACAACAGAGCCATTTACAACAGACGCCATCTCAACTGGACCAAAATGCCACTGAGACATGAGACTCAATGTCTTGCTCGAGGACCCTTAAGTAGAGCAATCAAGTCCTTGTCCTTTGGGATAAGAAGCTCTGCTATAACACACCCACACAACAGAACTGCTCATCCACTCACCCCTGCAAACAGATGATTTTGCTTCTTTAAGCACTCTTGCCTACCCACAATGACTGTGACTGAAGACACAATGCCGCTCTGTGTTGCACTTACAGCCTCCCTGCACTCTTTGTATTTGGAGAAAATGATAACTGAACTAACAAGCAGGTCAGCTGTCTCGTATTTCCCCTTAGCAACACTTATTTGCTTCAGCTGCGGCCTCTGTTTGAGTTGGCTCAGACACGCACACAAATACACAAAAAGTCAAGACAATGCACATGTAGCCGTAGCTGGGGCAGCAAGCTACGCAGACGTAATGATTCTGTTGCCGTGTCAATGAGAGGAGTGGCTTATCTCCACCTCCAGCACAGGACAGGTGATGTGTTGACCCGTCTGATGTTTCACAATGCTGACTGAGACTAGGACCCTTTTGTTGTTTTTCAATTAAAACACAGAAACAGAAATGTTCTGTAGTCAGTGGGTAGTCGTGGTCTATGTTAGGTTTGAACTGGAAGGACACAGATTTGATCTCCAGTCTGGTGGGAGAATCGAGAGTAAAGCTGCTGCAGCTGCTCCTTCCTTATTACCACAATTGAGATGCTTTTAAACAAAGCACTTAAATGACCAGAAACCAGCCACAGATGGCAACAGATAAGTGTGTGTGTGTGTGTGTGTGTGTGTGTGTCACCAGGTGTGGATTTGTCTCATTGGGGAATAGAGCGCTGCATTGAACATTTTACAACAAAGGTTTTCTATATTGCGTGATAATTGTTGCTATGTTTATTTAGTTTTCTTTATCTTTCGGCAACCATGTTTTATGTGATAGAGATCCATATATTCCAATTTAGTCCGATTCTGATTTCATTGTCTGTAAAGAAGTATATCAGCCTGCAAAACCAACATTTTTCTAACTTTTCTTTGATTGAATTTCAATGTTTTGTTCATTATAAACGCCCACTGTGAATTGAATCTGCATGTCATGTATTTCATTTGTGGGTGTACATTTGGTGTGTTATATGAGACTCATACATGCCAGACAAGAAACACACTTACCCCTGAGTGACTCGCTGGAGGACATGTGTATTTTATTTGTGTGAATCAGAAGAGACTTGTATTCAGGCTGACAGACTGCCGAGTCAGCAGTTTTACCCCAACATGTCAAAAAGACAAAGGCAGTTTTCCATGCAGCTCTGCTTTTCTTTCAGCGCCTCCTTCCAGATGTGATTCAAGTGTGCAAAATCAGTACTATTTGATACTTATTTCCCATCATAGTTAATCTGAATTAAATTGACGTTTCTCCCTTTTTTTTTCTGTCTTCTTTCCATCTTCAGGACCAGTTTGATAATCTGGACAAACACACTCAGTGGGGGATCGACTTTCTCGAGCGCTACGCAAAGTTTGTCAAGGAGAGGCTGGACATAGAGCAGAACTACGCCAAGCAGCTACGGTACGAACACACACACACACACACACACACACACACACACACACACACACACACACTCCAACCCACTGCACTGCTGTTTCTTTCTCTTCCACAAAATCGATTGACGCTGCCATCAGGTCTTTTTTTCCCTAAATCTCAGTGTTTGATAACAACCGTCTCCCACTGCTGATGTGATATTTTCTCCATCCTAACACATATGCACAGTGGTACACGTTACAGAGAAGCTCAGCATTAAAAGGACCTCGCCGACATCATGTTTAATTCCTTTAATGTTTTGCATGGTGACCTAGAAAGAAAAATGTCTGCCTGAATCACACTACACACTTTTTCTATCCCATCATATTCCTATCTTGTCGTCTTGGCAGAGAGACTGCACAGACTAGAGGCAGACTTCACTTCACTTCACTTCACACATTTTAGAGAATATCGAACCAAAGAAGAGAGGGTAAAACAATCTGACAAGCTAGATATTTTAAGCTGGGAAGTGAAGCAACAAAGAGCAGCTTCGGTTTCTGTTCATGACCCGAGACGGGGTGCTTTTCTTTCCATGCGAACTTGACATGTAAAATGTGCAGGTTGGGATCATACCCTGAAGTCTGATCTGGACGGAAATGCCATGAAATGATGGGACATGATCTGTCTTTACACATAACACTGGAGTTGAAATGGTAATGGTATATCTGAAACATTAGCAGCACTTCGTCAACAGGTTAACATGTAAAAACTAAAACTTGTGCTTAGATTTGATTCTAGCAAAAATCACACAATACCCGTTTTGATTTTGAGATATTGCCGTAATTTATATATCTGATGTCAGTCTGAAGGCGCCACGCCACTGATCAAGACAGATGGTTGGGCACTTTAAACATTCTCAGCTTGTACAGTCTCACTTTGAAGACTGTAAAGAAGTGTCCTCAAATCGTCTCCCTGACGACGTTCAGAAGAGATGGAACCGCTCCTTCAGCATGATCAAAAGTACAACTCTCACACTTCACTTTAACAGATTTGCAAATTTGTTGCTGCTTCCTGTTTGTACGTGTGTTTGTAATCAGTGTCGGCACATGTGTTTCGGAATCGGATCAGAACTGAAAAAAAAAAGAGGATCGGTGCATCTTGGTGCAGATATCAAACAAGCAGTCCACTACCTTCTGTTCAACACACAAAGAAGTCAGATAAATACTGAAATGCAAGATGACTACTGCTTTAATGTATTTATAGTTTGGCTTTAATCCAATTCTTAAACACGTGTTGAGACAATTCAACAAGCTAAATCGGTTGTTTTTTTCATTTCAAAGAGGGGGACTCCCCTCATGCTCGATGCGGAATGATCAAAGATAGAGCTCTGTGTGTTTGTGGATGTTTGAACATTTACACATACATGTGGAGAATAATTCATGAAGCCACAAACACACACAAACAGACACACACACAGACAGACACACAAAAATGTCTCGGCTTTCTAGTAAAATCTTGAACTCGATTGTTTACTGAAGTCTTTTTTTGTCAGAGCCTGAAGGAGTGAAGAAGCAGAGACTTTGATGTTCTTAATCTTTGATTCATCTTTCATGAAACAAGGATAACCCCGACCTCTCTCCCCCCCCCCCCCTCTCTCTCTCTCTCCCTCGTGCATGCGTCTCTGTCTGCCTCTTGTCTGCGTACCTTTCTCTCTGTTGTTTGGCAGAAAAATATCAGACAGTATTTTTAACCAACGCTCTCTCTCTCTCTCTCGCTCTCTCTTCTCTCTCTCCTTTCAGGAGCTTGGTGAAGAAGTACTGTCCCAAACGCTCTAAAGATGAAGAACCAAGGTCAGTAAACGTCAGACAATTCGCTCTCATTCATTCTCTTTTATTCATTGATTAATTTGACACCTGCAGGCTGTACAAAAAAAACAAGCCATATGCTACAATTTTTTAAATATTTTTTGATGCTGTAAATAATGTTTGACCCTGTGTTCAGAGGATCTGGAATCTTGTGCTTGATGTGTTTTTGCATGTTCTGTCAATCTGCAAGTAACCATTCATTTGGCCATACAACAACAGATCAGTGAGCTGCTCTTTTAGGCCACTCACTCACTGATGATGTCATTGCATTAAATAACATAAAGTGTAAAACCAAGCGGCAACCTCCGGACTTAAGCAAATGCAGAAGTGCAGACTCCTGTAGTTCGTCGAGTGTCCACTAGAGGCTGGCTCCTGAAACACAGGAAGTCACAGACACACAACAGGCAAAAAAAAGACGTTTACACAGCATTAATTAACATGTTTACAGCCTGGTACAAAAAATGAAATAGGTCTGATTAGTTATTGTCATCATGGACACACACTGTACGGGGGGATGAATTTTTTTAAAACAGCAATGTTATGATTTTACGAACAATACGTGTTATCCATAGTTAGGCGCGATTGACAGGTGGGCGTGATGTAACGTTCATCAAGAATCTTAAAACCCGCCTCAGCTCCAGCTCTCAGCCTGTCGTTAGGTTGACTGAAAGTTAGGCTGAGACAGGATTTCCAACATGGCGGCTGCTGCCGATGAGGCTCCGCAGCCCCCCTGCAGGAACAGATGGGTGACATCACTCAGGCTTCATCCTTTAATATTTACACTCTGTGTGTAACACAAAGTGACCATGAGCATGCAGATACTAACTTGCTGACGGTTTTTGGCAGTGTAAGTTATTATTAAACAGATGTAGTATGACTAAAGGGGCTCTCTGGAAAAATGCAAATCGTTACAAATAACAGGATAAGAATTTGAATTTGTATTTGAATATCGTAAAAGGCAAGATTTAGTCTTTGCTGAAGCTAAACTTGTGCAGGATTTATGCTATGATATAATAGTCAAAACAGACTAATTATGTTTCTTAGAATCTCTAATCAACGCTGTATGACTGCAGTCTCATGTCATACAGGAAAAATGTCACATGAAGTCTTAATAACGTTTTTTTATGTGCATGTGTTGTGCAGGTTCACATCGTGTCTGTCCTTCTACTCTGTACTGAATGAACTGAACGACTTTGCCGGTCAGCGGGAGGTGGTTGCCGAGGAGATGGCTCATAAGGTGTACGGAGAGCTGATGAGGTACAGCCAAGACCTCAAAACTGAGAGGAAGCACGTGAGTACCCTGACGACGTCTTACATCACCACTCTCTGCATGTGTAACTGAATGAAAAGTGAAACACAAGCTGCAAGGACGGTGATTCAGAAATGCATCCTTTCATAAGTAAGAGCACATTTCTTAGAAAACTTCTTGCTTCCTCTCCTGTCATGTAACGGATGTTACTGCTCGCCCTCGGTATCCTCTCAGTCGTCTCATGTGCTTTTGTTTCTGTATGGATTCTCTCGAGGGGATAAATATGTTGGATGAGATGTTGACCATCTGTCTTTTACGTCTGCCTCCATCTGCTGAGGCCATGCAGCTGAAATACAGTATGTAGAGATCCATGTGCTCTGGAAGAACAGCGCCCTCTTCTTGTTTCATGCCGTAGTAGCATTAAGAAAATCCCATTAAAATGTACCTGTTCTTTGAATGATCAATATTGTATCACACACTACCAAAGTTTTGGAAAAACTCATGGGCGGCAGTAGATCAGTCTGTAGAGACTTGGGTTGGGAACCGGAGGGTCGCCGGTTCAAGTCCCGGTGCGGACCAAATATGGAAGTTGGTCTGGTAGCTGGAGAGGTGCCAGATCACCTCCTGAGCACTGCCGAGGCACCGAACCCCCTCCCCACCATCAGCCATTGAAACACTCTGGCTTCTCTCCATTAGTGCGTGTCCATAGGATCCTGTTTGTGCATGTGTATGTTTCAGCCAATGTGTGTGTTCATGACTTACAGAGTGTAAAAACTGAAATATCCCCTTGCGTGGCTCAATAAAGTAAATCTTAAAAACTGTTTCAAACTGTTAAAGATAGAGAACTGTAGCATTGCCTACATTGTGCAGGAGTGTGACTGACTTTTCTGGTTGTTAAAAACAAGAAATTACTCCATTGTGATCCTAGGACTTCAACTTCTGGTATCAGCTCAGATATCAATATCATTAGATTTGTACTAGTATCATAAGTTCTGGTGTCATGACAACCCTACTAGTCCAAACAGCTCCAACATAATGTCTACTTTTAGCTTTTCCTGGAGCATTTAATCTATGAAACCGTTCAAACTTGAGGTCTTCTTTTAGCTTTTCCTGGAGCTTTTCACCACGGCATGTACCTGTCATGTTGTCAGATCCATTTCCTTTAAAACTCACACCTCTGTCCACTGATGAGGAAACATGGGGGACGCTCTGGACCTTTGAGCTGGGGTCATTTTTTTAAAATATTTTTTTCAATTGATGGGTTTAAAAAAATATTAAACCAGAGAGTGTGCTCCTCTAAAACAGGAATGCATCACTGTCATCACAAAGGTTTGCTTCTGTGATAACTCGCTCGTTTTCTCTTCACATTTATTTTACTGCTTCAGTCACAGGACTCTTGTAAATCTGTGACTGCGGCCTCAGCACTTTTCCTTCCAGGGGAGTCTTCATGTGTATGTCACTGTAACACAAATGACAAAAAGTCCAGTCGTTCTGTGCATGTGTGTATGAAAGTGTTCCTGTACACACTATTTATGTGTCTTTTCCCGTGTTCCTGTGTCTGTGTTTGTGTACGTATGTTCGTCTGTGTGTGTAAGCAGCATCTACAGGAGGGCAGGAAGGCCCAGCAGTATTTGGATCATTGCTGGAAACAGATGGACAATGTAAGTGTGGAGGAGGAGGAGGAGGAGGAGGAGGAGGGGGGGAGGGAGAAGGAATGGAGAGAAGAAATTAAGCGTTTAATGTAAATGTTCTCGGCTGGGAGTCGCCAGCTGGGCTCGTCTTGTTTGTTTTTTTAAGGAATTCAAGAAATGCTAACAAAGGTGACTTCAGGACAAAGGGAGATCCACTTTTAACTCCTTACTCCCCACGGCAGTGTTTAGTGAAGGGACAAATGTGGCATTTCTGATACTTAACAAAAGCTTTTAAGCCAATAAAATGAGATAAGGTAGAACTTTATTACTTTGAAGGAGACTCTGGTGCCAGGTTACTCATCACAACACAACACTATAATAAAAGAGGCGTCAAATTTAAATGAAATCAAACATTAAATGAAGTGTAGTGGCAATCTTACCACCAAAAAGGCCACTGGAAGGGAACATGAAGTCCAACTCGCTGTGGGTTAAAAAGGAAGTCTGTCATGAAATCCGTTTTAACTGGAGATGCACGGATTAGGACAATCTGGGTCGATTGCATTTTTCACAACAACCTCTTATAACACTAGTAATAAATAATAACCTTTATTTAGAGAGCAGTCTTTCAAAATCCAAGTTACAGAGTGCTTTAGAAGGGCAGTAAAATAACACAGGCAGGTTATAAAGTCATAAGCGAACACAAAGATGAAGAAATAAACATCTTACAAGACGATACATTGAAAGAACCAGTGTTGTAGTGCTCAAAATCTTATCGAGTCTTAGTCTCAAGACCTGTCTCCAGACCACTTTGTGAAGGTCTCGGTCTCGTATCAGGATTCCAATTAATTTTTACTCGGCCTTGTCTCGGTCTCAGACTGGGCGGACTCCGGATTTTAAATCAAGACCGGTCAAGACCGCCACTGATCTGCTATTTTTCCATGTCATTTCTGTGATTAGAATGCAAACTCTTTCTGAATGAAAGAGTCACCGAAGAACAAATAACTTTAATTAATTCATAATTTGATTTTTATCGCCTGGTTACGGCCGCAACCTACCCTGTGTTACGGTCTTAAGTGGGTGACATGCCTGCTGCACACACGATGATTTTTCATCTGTATTTATGGTCTTGATCTTGTCTCGTTCTGGCCACGCCTTAGTCTTGATCTCTTACCCTAAATGTCTTGGTGTAGTCTCGGTCTCCAAGCACTCCGGTCTTGTGTACTACAACACTAGAAAGAACCCTAAAACACAATTCTTGGATTTTTTTTTTTTTAGAGAATAAAAATTCCTTAAATTCTTTAAAGAATAAATCACTGACTAATGGTTAACCTCGATTTGATAGATTGAAGACGACTGAATCTCCAGTCTCAGTGTATTCCTTCCTCTTGTCCTTTGTTTGAGTCGTGTGTGACACAAAGTGTTTCAATATGTGGTCTGCGTGACTTTAACGTGAGTGTTCAGTGACTGGACTGTCTCAAGCTATTCCCTGTGTTTCCTTTAATACTAATGTCATCCAGATGGGCTGGCAGGAAGTGAACTATCTCTCCCCGTGTGATTCATCTCCCTTGTTGGCGTTTCTAACTTTTTTTCATTCACATGTTTTTTTTTTTTAAATTATCTGGTGAACTCTTTGAAAAAACTGGAACTAGAGAAAGTGATGATGTAATGAAAAAAAGGGAATAAAGACTCTTCTTTGTGGCTTTTTTGTTTGACTCTTTCTTCTTCCTTGTTTGTTTCTTTTTTATTTATTTTTTTAGAGTAAAAGGAAGTTCGAGAGAGAGTGCAAAGAAGCGGAGAAATCGCAGATCACCTATGATCGGTTAGATAACGACATCAACGCCACCAAATCTGAGGTGGAGAAGGTAAGGAGGAAATGATAAAGTCTCCTCAACTTCCCCCTTTTTATAATGAGTGTTTACTTTCTGTCCATACATAACTGATGCACTGTATCTTTAAATGGTAGTCATGATGATTTTACACATAAATAATGTAAAACTTCTATTACTAGCCCAGGCTTTTATTTACTTCAGCCTATGAAAATGACCCTGTCTTTATTTGGGACAGGCGTCAATATGATACGGTGCGACTTTTTGATCCAGTAGTAGTAGTACAGTAAAGTCATTATTTAAAGTTCCACAGCACGATAACAGAATCACTCATTTGACCGTAGTTTGCTCAAAGTCAGCAGTGTGTAATTGAAGCCTATAAAATTACACTGCAGCTCCTCTTTTCCCCTGAACACACACACTGTATAATTTGACCGGGTGAATTAAGTTCGAGCTTGTAGGAAAATAAACCTTCGAGAGGTTAAAACACAGCCCAGTACACATCGTTTTTAGACGAGTTACTGTTTATATAACGTTTAAAGAAACATGTATAATTATTGAGTATTCAAAGAAAAGGAGATGTTTTTAGAAATAGGGCTGATTTTTTATTTATTTGCATGTATCGTCACCAAGATAGAATTTCAAATTTTTGTCATTTTAGCACCAAACTCAGACCCTGAAATAGCTCACAGGAAGCTCATACTTTACCTCATAAAGAGAGTTAAAGGTTGCTAAAAGGCATCAATTCTGAAACATTTCCAGCCAGCTACTTCCCTGTTAATTACATTTTCCACTTCATAATTTATCTGAAGCCCTGCATCCACCCATGAGAGAATCGGAGAGATTCAGAAAATGACCATTGGTTTGGGGCTTAAATAACATGAAGACATTCACACACATTAGACTCACATACAATCCCATCAGTAGGTAAAAGCTCAGGTGCAAAGCACGTTTAAAAGTAGAGTTTATCTAGCGTTGTTTAAAATGTATTGCAGTGGGGATACGTTTCACTTTTTAGCCAATGATACTCTGAAATGGCGGCCTGAGAGGAGCAGCTGAAACGAGTGGTGAAGGGTCCTGAGTAATGCACACTGCTTTCCTTTCTGCTACCTTTTTTTTGATATCAAGTCTGTTTAGGTTTCCAAAAAGTCTGGTTAAACCCTTTTGAAAAACGCCCTCTGATTCGTTGTCTTTTGTCTACTTTTTGTACTTTTTACAGCCTGCCGTGCTCCTGCGTAACTCTGTACAATGATGCAGCTAAAAGAGAGATCTGCACAGATTCATCTGACTAAATGTGAATCGACGCTGCTGCTTCTTGTTTAAATATTTCAGTTGACGAGTCGGGAGCAGCCACAATTAGTGACGACAACTGTAATGCTCAATTGAATGAGAAGATTTAAATAAGCAGACTCTATCAATGGTTTTAATAGAGTAAGAAATCCAGGGCACATTGTGTAAGTTTTGGTCCTTTAAAACAAGATGATCAGATGCAGCATCCTCTCTTTTATCCTAGCATTAGCTTTTAGCAGCTTCATTTGAAGGAAGGTCTTAAAGAACAATACTGTGTCAGTTTCTCTTGTGTGGTCTCTCTGGATGGAAACGTGCTCACTGCGGCTCCAGCTAAATCAGCTCTTAACATTTGTGCTCGTGTCCATGTTGTTCAGGCCAAAGCCCAGTTCTACCTGCGGACCCACATGGCTGACGAGAGTAAAAACGAGTACGCGGCTCAACTCCAGAACTTCAACGCAGAGCAGTGGAAACATTTCAACAATGCCATACCACACATCTTCAAGGTAAAGCAACGAGTTAAACCCAGACTTCACGCCCATCTGTGACACAACTTCATTGTCTTGTTGTGACTTTTAGCACACTCACAGATTGGTCGACGCCGTTAATGTCCCTCATTTTTGATATTCAGATTCAGTGACCACCACAGTCAGAAGACTAGAAAACCAATTTACAAGCTCAAGTCCATTTGACCAAAACTGTCCAGTATTTATTTACAACCTGATGGTAATTAGCTTCTTTGTGATAGTGGGTTCAAGACTGTTTATGAATTATTAAGCTGTGATTTACTGCTGCTTGTGTTTGTGTCTGGTTGTTTGGGTGTGTGGCGCCTACTATAGGGGAGAAGTCTACACATCTAGAGTACTTTAATTTTTAATTTTCCGTTTATTATACAGGAAAGTTTAAAGGTAACAATAAGTTGCAGTTTAGCGGGCCTGACTCAGTTTAAAAACTGGTTTCCAGCAGGTTCCTGTTCTGCAGAACATGAAACATAAACCACAGTCATGTCACATTTACAGGACATTAGCATGGGCTAGGCAGATACAGACAAATAAAAACAAACAATACATGAACAAGAAGGTTGCCGCTGTGTTACAGAATCTGCAGGACATGGACGAACGTCGGACGGTGAAGCTCGGGGAGACGTACCGATGTTTTGCTGAGGCTGAGCGGAGAGTCATTCCCATCGTCTCCAAATGTCTCGAGGGAATGGTTTCTGCCGCCAAAGCTGTTGATGAGCGAAAGGTATGTAGAAGAGAGGAGGAGGAGGATGGTAGTAAGAAAGGCGAGCAAAAAAACTAGAAACGGTCCAGAATAAAGAGGCTTCAACTTAACAGACTGTGGGTGATGGCTTGAGAGGAGAGTCAGGGGCGATTCTAGAGTCTGCTGGGGCTTCAGTTAGAATGCTAAGTTTGTCAATGAAAGTCACCAAAGGAAAAGGGAGAGGAATTTAATTGTCTATCGGAAGAAAAGGAAAAGAAAAAAGAAGAAGAGGAGTAAATGTGGGCTGGCAGACATAATGGTGATGAACACTGGTTGGAGGGCTCCCTACTGCCTTGCCTGATGACAAGCTGCACCTCTGAGGAGAGTCGAGGAAGGCTGGATGTCGATTGTAGGACTTATTTCTACTTGTTTGGTTTCTCCTTTCTCTCTCTTCTCCGCAGGATTCAGCCATTGTCGTGGAGTCATTTAAGTCAGGTTTCGACCCGCCGGGCGACTTCCCCTTCGAGGACTTCAGTCAGAACCTGAGCAGGACGGGTTCAGACGGGACCATCAGCAGCACGCCCAAAGCAGAGAAAGACAGAGACGGGGGCCCGGGCACACGACCCGACCTTAAACAACATCCCATGAACAGAACAAAGAACAAGCTGTGGCTGTTTGGGAAGAAACCAAAGGTACCAGAGGAGTTAACAGTGCTGATTCTAGTTTGTTAGGGTCTTAATTTATTTATTCATAATCATATTAACACCTTCTTATTATCCTCAGTGCTGCAGGGAAACCCCCACCATGCAGCTGAATATCAGCTTCATTAATCACATCCTGACCTCCCCACAGAGTCCCTCTACTCCTGCTGTCTATCCCAGAAACACAAACTGTTCAAGTTATTTATTCAAAACTTCCTCTGACCCACATAACACGTTCACACCGTTCCTCCCATACACTCCTTGGACCTTGCCCCTCTTCATAAAGAGAGCACGACGGTCAATCATTAACTCTCTGCGCTCGGTTTATGTTACAGTCATCAGCTACCTCTCACTGTCTCGATCCCGTGTGATGGATTATTAGGTGTGTCCCTGCCTTCAAATCTTAGTGTTTTCCTTAACACCACAAGATAATCCAGCTTCAGTAGGTGAGAATCGAAGGCAAAGAAAACTTATCTTGAAGTAATTTTTATAAACGCTAAATTCTCATTGTTGACTGGAAGTACTTAAAAACACTTTATTCTCCCACAAGCCCCGCCCACTGTGAATTTAAAGAAAGAGCACTGAGGAAATTCAGGACAATCTTTAATGCTGAAGCACCAGACATGAACTAACTTCAGCTGAAAATTGATGTTATTGTAAAGCAAAAAAAAAAACATGTTTATTTCTAGATTTTTGTGATGCATCAGAGTTACACTTATTGTTGAGTTTTAAAGTTTCATATGGTGTTGCAATACCAACCGTGGCCACTACAACAACAACAACAACAACGTCAGCTCACAGCCTGCTGAGGTCCTAGGACTTAGAAGAAATATCAATAAAACCTTGAATGAGTCGGGTTTGGAGTCATAAAACGTCTCCGACTCTGTGAAGCTAAATCTAACATGAGTCACTCGTATGACTCTTTTATGACTCAGTGGAACAATGTTGGTAATAAACCACATAAACGATGAAGCCAACTTTCATGCACACACTCGTCTTCCCCTAGAGCTAGAAATGAGAAATATTTATGATAAATTCAAATCCAAAGAATGTGTCATCCTGACCTCTCCCTGTTGTGTTTTTTTACCTCTCCCTGCTTCCCATCAGTCCCCTTCCTCGTCCCCTCCTCCACCCCCATCATCATCATCATCATCATCTTCCTCCACCTCCTCCCGTCCCCGGTCCACCTCCAACATTTTCCCTTCGCCCCGGTTCGGCTCTGACCTAGTGAGCTATCTGTCTGAGATAAAGACCACAGTACCCAGAATCCCCCAGAATTTGAGGGGCCTGAGGAGAGGGGTGAGACAGGACGTTAGTGAAGTGTTTGTTTCTCTACAGGTTAATTTTGGTTTCTCCTGCGGGGTTTCTGCAGTTTCTGGAAAGAGTTTAAAAAGTGTCAGAAGCTCTGATTTGATTAACAGTTTAATTTGAATCAAACAGAACTTGCAGACACCCCGTCCTCTCTTCTTTTGGCTCTAATTTCTGTTGTTTTGTGGGATTGTTTTCCTCGCTCTCTCTCTTCGTTTATCAGACGGATTTGTGCTCCAATCACAAGACTGAGGATCCCTGATAATTGATGGTTTGTGTTTGTGTGTGTGTGTGTGTGTGTGTGTGTTTGTTTTTCTGGTTGCGGTGTTGTGTTGGGGAGATGTGTCACCAACATCAGGACGGTTTTCTGATGTTGGTCTTTTCCAGTTTGCAGTGACCTCAGTGTGTTTAAATGTGCTTTTGTGTTTGGCTCTTCTTACGGTGTCGGTATGAATGTTCTGGTTTCACACACTTCTAACACAAACATGATAATAACACCGGCCTCAGTGCCAAGCCAGCGCTTTCATCGGCTTTTGTTTCCGTTCTGTCAGGGATATCTATGATTAGCAGCTTTTTTCTGTCTGGCTTCCTCTGAATAGTTACCTCAAAACAAGCAAAAAAAAACAACTATACGTGTCAACTTTTTAGTTTGATAAATAACCAGATACTCACTGCATATTGATCATTATATAGATTAGAAATATTCTGACTGGAAAAGTCTGAAAAGTGTGCAAACGTCAGTCACAAGAGCAATGTGGAGGTTTTTTTTCTTTCTGCACACATAAGACATTTTCACATCTCCTACTAAAGGAAATGTGTGTATCCTTGAGGCCTTATAATCAGGAATGCATTTTATTTGAAGTCCTTTTTTGATTACATCACAATTGGGTGTTTTGCTATCAGCAGTCTTCAGCAGTTGTCAAATTGAAAGGCAGGGTTGGTCATTTTCTCCAGATACACTTTTTAAGATTTTGGTTGAAATCGACTTTAGCCTCCATACAAGGGGGTGCAGGATAAAACCGCTAGGCTATCAGTGCGCCTCTCACTGCTCAACTCAATACACCAGAAAGCTATCAAAGAGGATGAACCAGACCTCGCAGTGTACAAATCATTTATTGATCAGAGTATAGTCAGGCCACTGTAAGATGTTCATGGAGGTTTTAAAACATCGACGTGTGTGTTGTCATCATGCTGACCGACCGGCTCGTGTGCCTGTTTTTTTTGTTTTTTTTTCATACTTACATCTAACCAGCTTCCTTGTTTGTCTTTTTTTTTCACTGTTAATGGTTAATGCGTCAGTGGTCGGTAAAGATGGTAAGTGTGTGTGTGTGTGTGTGTGTGTGTGCAAAGTAGTTCAGAAGAGACCCCAACATGTAGCTGTAGTTCTTCCTCACTAAGTAAGGCTCCTCATAGTGTCCAGTAGTGATTTCTCCTTTCCTCGTTAGTTAACATTCCTGCCCTCCTAGTATCTATAAAACTCTCCACACACTAGCTGCCCCAAGCTCACACATGTACAAACAGTTCCTCTGCATTAATGCTAGCTTCTGTTTAGTTTAACATCAGACACTGTCACAGAAAGAGAAATCTGAGCAGATAAGAACAAAAAGAAGGATCTTCATTATTGGTTTGAATTCTTGAAACCTGCAAAGCAATATCCAAATATTTAATATCATTTTTATTTAGCATCAGTTATTGACTCCAAATTGTCAGTAATCTCACCACAAACGCCTTTTCCAAGGTGATAGATTAACTTTTAACCTTTAGTGTTTCTGAGATGTTCAGTCATTCTGAATGTTGAGCATCAATACTAAAGGGGATTGTTTCTTTTTTTTATGAAACAGTCCTTCCTCCGATCATTTCAGTAAGACTGTCGTTCTAAAAAGTTTCATTATATGGAAAGTTTGTTATCATGCTGAAGGCAAAAAAAATACTTTCTTTTGAACCACGTGTATGTGTAAACAACCCGCTGCGTCGCAACATAAATGTTCACAAACTTGACTTTGTATACCGCCTGTTACTGGAGGATTCCTCTGGAGATGATCTGTCGCCCGCTACTTTGGCATGTACGTTTGTTGCTATGCAACGGCAATGACGCATCATAGTGCGGGTAGTCGCGGACTCAATCTGTTAACTTTTCTGTAAGACGTTCTGCCATTGTTGTAGCGGCTCTCTGGTGTCTCAGACGTTGTTGTTTACGGTTTCATCACCATGTAACTCTACACTCCTCCTAGTGGTTATATTGCATACTGCATCTCGCGGACGTGTAGCGTTCATTTCTGAGGACGTGCACAACCAACGCTTCAGTCCACCGCAGGATACGAAAAGGCTGATTTGATGTGTCCGCTTAGTTAAAAGCAGGTCAGGATTCAAGGCAGCAGCGGCTCAGTACACCCCTCCACACCTCAAACAGAAACATAGATTCATTCCCTTTCCTTGTGTTTTATCTTCCTGGGATTTCTCCTGCTCATCACTTAACTCTGAGTCGGCATGTAGTTTGAGAAATCTGCATTCTGTTTCTTCTCCACCAGGCCCCGTCTCTGGAAGACTTCAGTCACTTACCCCCCGAGCAGAGGCGGAAGAGGCTGCAGGCGAGGATCGATGAACTCAACAAAGAGCTTCAGAAAGAGATGGATCAGAGGTCGGGCTTTACCCGTAGTTCATCACATAGTGCCAATCATCATCACACATGCAGAACAATCTGACAAAATTAGGAGTTATGAGAAAATGCTGAAGTATTTTAATCTTTCATCTCACATCATAGCACCAATCAAAAGGTATTTTTTAAGGCTAAAAGTCTATTTCCTTCCTTTTTATATGTGCATGGTTACTGTGATTGAGTAGTGGACTCTTAAGTGCTTCCAAAACTCGGTTACAATAAATAAAGAGGCCTGACGCCATCCTGTGTAGACACAGGCAGACTGAGGCCGCTGTATAGATTTGATCAATTTTTCTGGATCTAATAAAGTCAAGAATTAGTGGATCTGGCATTCAAGTTAAAGTTTGCTGTTTTAAGCCTCTAAACTTTTTGTCAAATTCTGTGAATATTTCCTTGGAAGCCAACAAATAGCTGTAAGTTATCTACCGGTCATGTTGCTTTTAGGTCTTACATTACACTACAGTTTTTGTCTGCACAACATTTGTAAAGGGTTTTAGAGTCAAGAGCAAGAATAAACGATCTGAGCGATATTTATTCAGGTTTTCATGTCTTGTCTGTGTAGGTTCTCAGTCATCCAGGTCATTGTAAATTCTAAGCTTGATCCAAAGGCAACTGGACTGGTTGAAGATCTTGAAGATGTTTCCCCTCTCCTCAGAAAGGCTTCTTCAGTTCTAAACTATCTGGCTGATCATTATCATGCTAATGATGCACTGAGGCTTACATTTCTAGCTACGTCCACCAGATAGAAGAAGACTTTCAGAGGAGGGGTGAAACATCTTCCACCAGTCCAGTTACATGCCTTATTTTAATCTCATCAGCCTTTAGTCACAGCAATGATTGAAGCAAAGACTTCCAACAAAAAAATAAAAGTCTAAAGCAGCTGTGCTTCTGCATGGTGACAAGAAAGTAATGAGAAAGTTAAGAGTTAGCACCTGTATGTTACCTCTACATGTTCCTAAACAACCTACTTTTTAATCAAATCAATCCCACTGACTCCGTTTCATGTGTGTTTGCGTCTTTCAGAGACGCCCTGAACAAAATGAAGGATGTGTACGAGAAGAATCCACAGATGGGAGACCCCAGCAGCCTTCAGCCCAAAATATCCGAGACCATATGTAACATGGAGAAGCTGCGCTCGGAAATCCACAAAAACGAGGTACGAAAGGGGGGGCGCCCCCCTTTTGTAAATGGGCCCGTTATGATGGCGTCCACTGCAGTTCCACATAGTATTACACGTTATATTAACGTCTGCGCTTTCTTCTGCTGTCAGACTTGGTTATCTGAGGTGGAGGGAAAGCAGAGCTCAAGAGGAGACAGAAGACACAGCGCTGACAACCATCATCACGCTCCTCAAGGCCGAGAGAGGTAAACAGACACACACATAGATTAGAGAGAGAGAGAGAGAGAAGACTGCTCAGCACGAGGATGACATCTGAAAACATTATCAACCACATGAAGAGTCAGAATAATCAAAGCTGCCCGTGTCCCCCCTCAGTCCTGAAGGCAGTTACACAGACGACACCAGTCAGGAGCATCACACACCTCACCACCGCCCCAAAAGTCCACCAGCCGGACGCCCGAGCATGGACCCGCACGAGTTTGACGACGAGTTCGACGATGATGACCCGCTGCCCGTTATCGGACACTGCAAAGCACTCTACTCCTTTGATGGTGAGGACAAACATCACAGACGTTTTAGAAATTATGAACCGATCAAAATTCCCCAAAAATAGTCGGGGAAGGAGGTCAAGGTCAAATACTAAACCCTGCCGTGTGTGTGTCTAACTTCACTGTTATTCTGACTCTTAGGTCAGAACGAGGGGACGCTGGTGATGGCAGAGGACGAGGTAATGCTCATTTGCTATTTGTCATTCAGTTGAGTTAATATTTTAATAACCAGCTTCTTGATTAATGCACATGAACTGTATTTTTTTGAGATGAAACAACACAAAAAAAGAAAAACTTAGCACTAAACTTAAAATAATTATACACTACATTGACTGTATGGAAGATGGAGGACTTGACAGAACCCCAAAAGTGAAGCCAAAACATTTGGAGCTTCCTCTGCTGACTGCCTGCAGTACATGTCATAAGCTCCGCCTCCTCCATGTTAACAGATGGGACATGGGTCAAACTGGATAATAGATACACTTGTCAGATGCATTTTTCTCAAACTTGGTTTCAGTCATTATTAGTTGTTCTTCTCATTCTGGTTGACGCCCAAGTGTTCACTTCCCCATGATGTTTAGTGTTAATGTTTGATGATGTAAAAATGTGCGGAACAACTTTGCCTGGTGCGAGTGCGCCCTTAGATACTGCAGCTGATCCCTATTGCACGGACTCAAATGGCACCATATGTCAGCGCCCATCAGGGGGGGTATTTTGGCTTCATCTTTGTTCAACAGGAGGAGGTGGAGATGTGTTTTCCATCTGTATATGCAGCACATTGTGTTCTTTAACAAATTTTCCTCTCCTGCAGGTGTTGTACATCATCGAGGAGGATAAAGGCGACGGCTGGACGAGGGCGAGGAAGCAGAGCGGAGAGGAAGGCTACGTCCCCACCTCCTACGTAGACATCACCCTGGAGAAAAACAGCAAAGGTGCTGTCACCTACATCTGAGCTTACATCGCTGTCCTCTCCATCCGTCTGTCGCCCTCTCTGCCTCTGTTTTTTTCCTGTTCCTCTCATCATAACACTACAAAAGGAAAAAAAAAAAAAGGAGAAAGGCACCTGAACACCTGCATGGACATTCATCTTTTCCTTTTCCTCATTTCCCCCCCGTCTCTCTGTCCTCATGAATATTCCTCTTACTCATTCATCCTTCTCCTTTAATATCTGTGGGACAAATGTTCCAGAGGTGAGTGTTTGAGCTGGAAGACAAGCAGGATGTTTGATTGTGTTTGAATGTTTTAGTGTGTGTGTGTGTGTGTGTGTGTGTGTGTGTGTGTGTGTGTGTGTGTGTGTGTGTGTGTGTGTGTGTGTGTGTGTGTGTGTGTGTGTGTGTGTGTGTGTGTGTGTGTGTGTGTGTGTGTGTGTGTGTGTGTGTGTGTGTGTGTGTGTGTGTGTACACGGCATTTCTGAGTGTGTGTGAATGACGTCTCCTCTGCTGTTTTGAGCCCCGTATTAAGGCGACACCACTTCTTTATCGATCAAAGTCTTTTAGATTGTTCAATGTAATATATTAGACACAATTTATTTTATTTTACCAGTATCTGTTTCTTATTTTGATGTTTTTTCCCCCCTTTTTTTTAAATCAGAGATGTTTTAAACTCCCTGGTTTTAAGCTCTTTAGACTCACATGTTGACATTTAATTTAAAGCTGTTCTGATTCCTGCTGTTTTTATTTCTGTTTGTGATTTTTTTTATTTTTATTCTGTGTTACCTGTGCCATCCCACTAAAAGTGGGATTACAGTCACTAAGGTTTGTCGTGTTTCAGCCTTTATAAAGTAAATCAAGAATAAGCTGGGAATCCTCCTTTAAAAAGTCCATTTAAAGGAGGCTGAACATTTCTCACTGCATCATGTATTTTGTTCTCTTTTAATCATTCAACTCAACTTTTCTTGGTCAATGCTATGAGTCACGATTAAACGCAGCTCTGACCGTTAGAGGTTCCTCTGGTATCAATGAAAGTTGATTCTTTACTTCAGGGAGAAGTCAAAGTCGAGTCATGTTGGATGGATCACAGCCAACACCTCGTAGTGCAAACAAAGGTGCAGTCTCTCTTAGAGCTGCTACTGCTCTAATAATGTTTCCACCTTTACACAGTCACTGGTCAAATGGATTCAATAAGAGGTGCTAAATCAGGATGTGAACCTGCTGCTTTGTTATTTCCACATCTCATCACATAAGAGTCCAAACAAAGCTCCTGGTGTGGACACTATTAGAGTCATTTTTCAACATACTCAGCAGTTTTATTCCATCCTGGATTTACGAAAATGACGCTCTTAAATTCATGGTTCAGATGAGTGGAGACGTTGAATTGGTGTCCAACTAAAAGACTTCAGGAAGGACTTGACTTAGCTATTGGAAGTTCGCCCTTTCAGTTCGTTGATCACTGTTTTAAAGAAACCATTTCACTTTTTTTTTTTAGCTGTTGCCATCTTATAGTGCTTTTGATCCAGATGTTACAATATTTGGACGAGAGGGTCCATACGCATCGGCCTCTATCCTGATTATCAGGCGGCTATGGCAGCAACATGTTGATCAGAATGTAGTCACAAGCAGACCCTGCTTTGTCTTATTTTTGATTTCTTTGGGTGTTACCATCTGATGTAAACCATCAAATCTCTGGCTGTATCAACATACCAAAGCTACAAAACATTTTACGTAAAGGAAGGTTGGTTGCTAGGCTACCAAACTGACTCAAACATCCAATTCATGAGGCTAAAGTTTAATAAGTGCACACACATTTGGCATGGCATGATTTATTTTTTTCAAAATAGCTACTGTCCATTTTGATTAACGCTGACGTGATTGGCAATTTAGAAAATCTGTTTGGGAGCGATGTCCTCTCCTTAAATACAGTTTATTATTAGTCATCATCATTATTAGACAGACAGAAGCAGGAGTTTATTGAGTGAAGCATCCACACCTCAATGGAAAACCTGATCAACAGTTCATTGTAAAAACACAAAACCTCCATCTCAACCTCAACAATGTTTGTTCCTCT
This sequence comes from Labrus bergylta, assembly GCF_963930695.1. Classification (NCBI taxonomy): domain Eukaryota; kingdom Metazoa; phylum Chordata; class Actinopteri; order Labriformes; family Labridae; genus Labrus; species Labrus bergylta. Next base: position 9,641,591 of record NC_089200.1, read on the forward strand.
GCATCTTGTAGTAACTTGCTCTCTCCTCCTCTATGTGACCGCAGGTTCCTGAGGGCTGCAGGGTGGCCGGGCGATTTGATTGGCTGGTGGAGGGCTCTCACGCCGAAGGCTGATTATTGGTGGTGGGGGTGGTGACAAAGAAAGAAAGAAAGAGAGTAATGAGTGGACTAAGTGGGAAATGAAGTCGGGTGGGGGGCAGGTTTGCACGTCTGCATGCTCACTCATCCTTAATCAGCAAAGCACTCTGGGATACTAGGTAAGAGTTTTGAGGAGAGTCTAGCAGGAGAGTAGATCATCTCGATAACTCCAAAATCACGCATTAATATCTCTCAATTTGGAGAAGTCCAACCCGCACCTGCAGGAGCTTCTCCTAGTTAATGCAGCCTTTAAGAACTCTTCAGACACTCTCGTCTTCTCTGCATCCAGCTGCTAAAGTTTGACTTTTTTAAACTAGCAGAAGAGGCAGAAAAGAAAAGAGGAACGTTTGTTAAAATTCCCTAAAATAAACTTTTGCTCAACCATTCGATTTAAAACTCAGGACATCATCACATTTTTTTTTAGGGTCAGTTACGGTTCTTGCTACTAACAAAATCATTGTTGCTCTGCTCCAACTCATTCCTGTCATCATCATCATCATCATCTGTGCTCCGTTGGCGATGTCTGCCTGCCTGCCTGCCTGAGCCACTCTGCTCCTCATGCCTGCCCTCACCGTCTCACAGTCGCATGTCCTTAACGTGTCCCAAACATGATCAGGTGTCTTTAACTACAAAGTGTGTGTGCTTCTGTGGGTGTGAGTTTTGTGTTGAATGTCATGGTGAATGTGTTTAATAAAAAAGTCCAGCATGAGTATGATTTCATTTCTGTGCGTTGAATGTTTCCCAAACAGCCTTCTGGGTAAAATCAGAGCAGAAAAGCAGGACCTCTCTACCACTCTTTCTGTCCCCACCTTCCTCTCCTCTTTTTCCTTGGCTGTGATTCCACCAGTCAACCAGCAGATGGAGACCTTCCCTCATCAAACACCAGCTCAGCGCTGAGCAGGACTGACCCCGCTTTAATCAACAACACCAAACATGAAGAGGAACTTCAGACTCTGCCTTAAAAAAATCACGTCGTTTTACTGTGGAGGGATTATTCCAAACATGTCAGGATTTGTCTGTGTGACTACATTTTCCATCAGCCACTCTACCAGCCCTTTTAAAAGGACTCTACATCTTACATGAATACGTTTTTCTCCGATTTTAATCAGTTGTTATTGTGAATGTGACGACACACGCTTGCATGTATCACCGACATGTACTCGCAGGTACGGAAAGCCAAACAGGACAAAAACCACGTCTGTGTATTTGACTTTCCATATGCGTGCAAATGTGGTTAAGAACCCATTTCCAAATAAGTTGGGACATTGTGTAAAATGTAAATGTATATATTTTTTATGCCTTTTTAAATAGGACAGTGGATAGAGAGTGAGGAATGACATGCAGGGAAGTAGCTGCAGGTCGGATTCTAACCCGGGCCGTCGGCTTGAAGGGCTAATGCCTCCGTACATGGGGTACAGCGTAACCGCTAGGACATCTTCACCCCTTTTATTTACATGTTACTCAACGTCCCAACTTTTCTGGGGATGTAGCTGTACATGTGTGTGTGTGTTACATGTTGTTGGTTATTACCATCGAATGATTTGTACATATTAACATCTTAATGTAATGCTGAATGTGTTTCCATGGTGATTGTTTTTAAGGTTTGTTTGATTGTCACAAGGTTTGAATTGAACTGACGCACTTTGCCCTGAAGTACTACAGCATTTGAATCGGATTGATTGATTGAATGAATGAAGGTGTGTGTGGTCGGCTGAGAAGAGGTGTGAACTTTACGAATGTGACAAAAAGAAGAAAGGAAAAAAAAAAACAGCTCCAGAAATTCTCTCTTAAAATCCTTTTTATACTGTTTTTTTTGTAAACTCTTGATGAGCACAGACCTGCTCGTTTTAGCATGATTTTCTACGTCTGTGTCTCTCTGGTGTTTGTTTTTGAACCGTTCACTCTTTTTCTTCAGTAGACGAGCAGAACCACACATCTCAAGTCAAGGCTAGACTTCATTTTCATGCTATTTAAGACAAAAAAAAAAATGCCACTAATGACTCTGCGTTTGTAGATCCAAACAGCAGGTGGCAGCACCTTTGCTGTGTCTGTGTTTCTAAGAAGAAGCTGTGAAATGTACAGAATGATGCTGTAGGTGTTGTTACTTGAACTAACCACGATGCCCCACCTTTCTTCTTCTGTTGGCCATCGTTTTGCACCAGAAAATTGTGGAAAGATTTTTTAACATTAACTGACTTGTGCTTCCCTTAATGCAGATTAAAAGAACGAGAAAGTATTTTTTTTTATTGCTTTTGGACCCTCTGATTTCAATCTTTAAATGAACTTACCTAAGCTAGCATTCATATTTACTCTACATCAAAGAGTTGAAGGTGACAGGTGTGACGGAGAAGACTGCGGAAAAAATCACCTTCAGACGTGTGAGCTTTGAATCCGTATTCTCAAAAACAATCTCTGCTAAAAGAATATCTCCTGAAATATCCAGCCAAATTTTTTATACTCACTCCATATCAATTTGGTTAATTTTATTTGGGGATGCAAAAAAGCCCAGATTTAAAGGTCACATATTCTCCTCCTCTTCAACCAGTTTAAATAAGTCCCAGAGCTCCCCAAAACATGTCTGTGAAGTTTCTTGTTCTAAATCCACTCTGATCCTGTATTTGAACATGCCTATAAACCCCTCTATTTCAGCCCTGCTCAGAACAGGCTGTTTCTGTGTCTGTAGCTTTAAATATGTAAATGGAATGTGTCTGACCAATCCCCCCTCTCTGGAAGGGCTTTGGTGTCTCGGTCTTTCTCACTCCATGTCCTATTGTTTACGGTGAGAAGGCAGACTCAGAGGGCAGAACAAAACCTAGCTGTGGGAGTGTCACCCACCTGGGGGAGGGGCTACTGCCCTTTTGTGATGTCATGAAGGGAAAATCTCCAAATGGCCTGTTTGCGCAGACATTTTCTGAAAAGTGGAGCAAGCAAAAGACGGACTTTTCTCATAATTGGGGGGTTTCTAGACAGACTATAGGGACACACATTAGTATTAGAGAAACATGGTGAAGTGTAATATGTGACCTTTAAGTTTCTGCAGTTTTTGCTTTTCATGATGATACTTGTAAACGTGTACACAGATCAATCGATGCTTTTCTGACGATGTGGTTATTCAGACAGGTTGCTTTAGTTCTGCGAACTAAATGTAACTGTAATAAGAGATTCAAGGGGTTAAGTATCATACATTAGACTGAATTAGAAATCTGTTTTTAATCCATTACACCTGCATCTAATTGTTTTTTAACAGAAGCCCTGAGAGATGTTTTATTTATCTCGTTAAATCAGGATAACAAAAACCTGATTTTCCTGACAGTGAGTTAATCTCAGTGGTTTTCTTGAGCTCTTAAGAAATTGAAACACTTAGGGCTTTTGGTGTTTTTGCATTATCAGTTTATTGTTTATATTTGACTTAACATAAGAATAAAATTTAAAAAACAGCAAATAATGCCTATCAAAGGTTTTCTGTCTTCCAATGCAAGTTTCCTTCAACAAATATTCCAAACCCAAAGATTTTTATCAACCCTATCATATAAAATGCAAATCTCACATTAAAGGAAGAATGTGCAACTTTTTGATCCAGTAGATGTCGCCATTGAGCTCCAGCATGAAACCAAAACAAACTGCTGTTTGGTGACTACTCCGCTATTCTGAAGCCTCCGTTCTCCTCCTGCGACACACCTCCAACCCCAAGCAACACCTCAAAGCAGCCGACAAAATTGTCCTTTGCTCGAGCTGTAATCGCCTGTGTCCTGCATTGATGTGTTAGCATCCTAATGTTAGCACGCTTTAGTTAGCCCGTAGCTTCATATTGCACATAAATTGACACAGAATGACCGAGATCTAAACACACTTACATGACATCCAAATAATCAGTGAGTATGTTCTTCTTTTCTCTAGTCCTTGACTAAAACAGCTTTTATACACAAGGCCGTACCGTCCATGTAAACACGGCTCTGACAACAACACAGCCAGCGGGACTCGAGCTTCTCCCTCATTGTAGACAGTCATGACTCAAAGAGACATTTACAGACAATATTCTAGATTTCTTCTGTATTTATGGGTAAAATGCAGCACATTCTTCCTTTAAAGGAGCTGAAACCTGCAAGTATTTTAGTCCCGTAAGTAAGGAGTAAGGCAGTGGAGATGCTGATGAGGTTTGAGGTTTTTGTCAGTATCCTCGCAGGGCTTTTATTACGGACACTTTGCAGACGGTTAACTCCAATTCTTCCATTTTTCCACCAGATTTTCCTTCTGAAGGTCAGCGTATTTGGAGTGTAATGTCCCTTTAATTAAATGAAAATGATGTCAGTACTAACAAACAGGCTTTTAAAACTCACTTAAATGTTTGATTCAGTTCCTGTATATATTAATATTCATGTAAAAAACTGTGAGCTGAGTATTTAAAGCCGCTGTGCTGTAATCATGAATATTATGCAAAAAAAAAAAAAAAACATACAATTCATCTTTGAGATTGCAGATCTGAAAGTTTGCTGTGAGTTCTCATAGAGACCAACCAGCAAAAGAAGAGAAAAAAAGACATCTACATTCCTCCCATTTTGAAATACTCTGATCATCATGTGCGTCCTGTGGGGAAACAAAAACTCTTCTAACAAACATGTACAGATGTTCTCCAGCTGTTAAACTGGAGACAAACCGTTTGAAATCACAGTGAATAAAACCATGAGCAGGTACAGCGTGAATTCAACCATCACATCATGTAAAGTCGTGTGTTTTTACCATGTTGTATATGTTGTAAGAATAATAACCAATGGCAGTACTTCTTCCCTCCCCATAATGTCGTGCACATCTTTTTACTTTGAATGTTGTCAGACACTTTGTGAGCATAATGTTTTTTTTTCTTTCCTCTGAGATATTGTTCTAATAAAATAAGCAGCAATGAAATGTGGAGTGGGATTTGTTTTTTTTGTGTGTACAATTTTACGGATCAGGAATCCGAGAATTGAGGATGTAAACATGTGGTTTAAGGTTAAACAATCACTAGGTTTGTATGTTGAAATCTGTTTAGATAATTGTCAATTTTCCAATAAATTAGTTATTTATAATCTGTGCAGCTTTGGGTACTTGGATATCCAGTTGTTCACCACTCAGAGATGACTTTTAAAGGAAAGAGTTGTTGCAAACTCAGCTTACTAACAAATGTTCTGTTTACATAGAAGGCCCGTTACACTAGATGAAGATCAGAATATCCAGAAAGGCTTAATCAGAAGAGGCTACGTGAGCGGCTGTAGCTCAGTGGGTAGAGTCGGTCACCTCTCAACTTGGAAGGTCAGGGGTTCGATCCCCAGCTCCTGTGGCCACATGTCCGCTGTGTCCTTGAGCAAGACACTTAACCCCAAGTTGCTCCGTAGGTGTAAATGTGAGTGTGGCTGGTTGTCTGTCTCTGTATGTCAGCCCTGTGATTGACTGACAAAGAGTCCAGGGTGTAACCCCGCCTCTCGCCCAATGACAGCTGGGATTAGCTCCAACCCCCTTGGGACCCGGTGTTGACGTTAGGAAATATTTTCTAGAATAATCTCATGAAGGATGGGCACTGGCACCCTCGTGTGGTGTCTTTGGGTAATGACACACTTCAGGGTCATCCTGCATTTTTAATCAGCTGTATGAAGATCTGTTATTTCTTATGTGACAAGTGTGTCCTTTTTGTTTGTAAAATGATCAGTGAGTTCTTCTTTTTGCCATCCTGTAGTCTGTCCTGTGATCGTAAATGTGTTTTATGTTTTTTTGTCACCACCTGCTTCAGGACTATGGAGGAAATGTGGCTTTTGTGCTACTTACGGCATATTTACAAGGATGCAATTTGCTGATATTTTGATTATTCATTTAAAGAAAAATGTAGACGTTCACAACAATAGTTCACATACTTTACAGCATATTTATTTAATCTTAAACCACAGTAGTTCATCATTATATAAACATAATAAAATCAATCTTTTTACAGTCAGTCCTCTACAGAGAATATGTACAGTCTATTATTGACATGCTAATGTTTCAAATATGTACAACTTTAGTCTCTGGCACATTAATATATATACTTATATATATTTTAAACCGCTTAATTTTAAGCAGAAACAAAAATATTTCCATCTGTTAAAGAAAAAACACTTTAAGCTACATTTAGTCGTGAACAGAAAGTACAAGTCTGATCTCCTGCTCCAATGTGAACACAGTGACAGAAAGATTGGTGGAAAACTTGATCAACATTAAATCATTTGATATATGTAACATCTTTATCTTAACAGTCTCTGGACTTTGTATTGCTTTTTAAAGGTCACATATGCAAAATCCTAGTATGTCTACAAACCCCCAAATTATACATCCATCCTCTCCGTCTTCTGCCTGCTCCACTTTTTCAGAAAATGTGTGCTCAAACAGGCCGTTTGGAGATTATCCCTTCATGACATCACAAAGGGCAGTAACCCCTCCCCCAGGCGGGTGACATTCCCACAGCTAGGTGTTTGTTCTGCCCTCTGAGTCTGCCTTCTCACTGTAAACAATAGAGCATGGTGCAAGAAAGCCCAAGTACACCCAAGCCCTTCCAGAGAGGGGGCGTGGTCAGACACAGCTGATTTGCATTTAAAGCTACAGACACAGAAACAGCCTGTTCTGAGCAGGGCTGAAATAGAGGGGTTTATAGGCATGATCAAATACAGGATCAGAGTGGATTTAGAACAAGAAACTTCACACATATGTTTTGGAGAGCTCTGAGACTTATTGAAACTGGTTGAGAAGGAGTAAAATATGTAACCTTTAAAGAAGCAGCCTATTCGATTTTGTAACACAGATCACAATGAGATAAATGAAGCCAAAAAACCTCCAGGTAGGAAGGACCTGTATCCTCTTTTGAACGTATATTCACAAGTTGTTTCTCTTCAGATTATGTACACAGACGCAGACTTTGTTGTTAAATATCCTTCTTTTATAAAGTTCGATAAGAGGATTTCCTGACATGTCACAGTCGGATGTGTCACAAGATGTAGATTCTGTTTCTTCTGAAGACTTTGTAAAGTCAAGATTTATGATATCGACTCAGTTGTGCAATTTTCTTCAGCCTACCCAAAAGAGCACATGTCACTCTGCTGTTCATCTCTCTCCACTGGCTCCCAGTTACTGCTCGCATCAAATTTAAAACTCTGCTGCTCGCTTACAAAACAGAGACAAAAACGGCTCCTCTTTACCTAAACTCTATAATCCAGGTCTGCACTCCCTCCCGCCCAATACGCTCTGCCAATGAAAGGCTTCTGATCCAACCTTCTCCTCTGTCGCCCCCCGGTGGTGGAACGAACTTACAAAATCCATTGGATCTGCAGAGTCCCTTTGCATCTTTAAGAAAAAGCTAAAGACCCAGCTCTGTATGAACACCTACGACCTTAATGATGATGATGATGACTCTGATGATGATGATGATGACTCTGATGATGATGATGATGGTTTTTGTTTGATAGTGACAATGATGTTAAGACAAGAGCAGCTGACAATGTTGTGCTTTGCCTCTGGTCACTTCCTGTCAGCACCTGTGTGTCCAGTCGGACTTAAAGCTGATCGTTTGCACTTACTGACGTTGTTTCCTCCTCTCTAGATCCTTACTTGTGTTGTTCTTACTCTCTGCATAAAATCGTCTGCGAAGTGAATTGTAGAAGTATTTAAATAAACTTAAGTTTCAGGCTGATGGAAGCTGATCCTGTGAATCCTGAACACACTTAAGACTGGAGAAGAAAAACACCTTCAATCCTTGTGACGTTTTAAACTATTAAAAGGAGAAAACGCGGCTGCAGGAGTGCAGAATATATTGGATAAGATATGATTTTTAAACATGTTCCTCAGCTCTTCCTCAGGAATCTGCTTGGTATCTGATCACTTATTGCAGTTTTTCCTCGTTGACGTTTAGCACCTTTCACACATGCTTTGCACTCCTGAAGCTTTTCAGACATCATCCAGGTGTTGTGCATTTATGACCAACTCAGAAACAGAAATCTTTTCCGTTATGTCCTGAAATTATTGAGAAGATGTCAGGAGTTTGTGTGTGAAAGGAGCTTTTGTTTCTCTTCATCCATTCACCACGTTTTGTTTCTGTTCAGATTACGGTTTGTGTCGTGGGCGGAGGCTCCAGTTTCCGTGACAACGCAGTGAGAATGAGGTTGAATTTGTTGTAGCGATCTGATTGGTTGACTGAAGCTCCTCGGCTCCCCCACAGCAGCCGCAGCTGAAAGTCTGTTTTGAACACCTCCAGCAGGTCGTCGTCGCTCTGAAACTCTAAAAAAAAAAAAAACAGAAACACAGTTTAAATAAATTATGATGATGAGAAACTAAAAGAAAAAATGCTGCTGACTTAAACTCTTATTTTACCGTGTAAGAGCTTCTGTGCGTTTTTTGTGTAGCTCTGTGCGCTGTGTGCTACGTCGCGTGCAGCCTCCAGGTGGCGCAGCATGATGTCACAGCCCTGGTCGCTGGTCTCCCAGAGCTCCACCCCCTCTGGTGTGATCGACGGGCGCTCCATCAGTGTGAGGAGGGGCAGCAGGAGCGGGACGCAGACAACCGGAGGGGCAGAAGCTGCAGGAGCAGAACGAGGATTTTATCTAAATCACTTTTTCAGACAGAAAACTGTTTCCTGAAGTTACTACAGATCTTAAAAGTCCAATAAATGGCTTGTTTTTGTTTTTGAAATCCCAACAGTCTGGTGTTAAACTTCACAGTAAGAAAAGTCAATTTGACCTTTTCTCGGCCTGATTATTTCCAATTGCTGTTTTTTGTTATATATTTTTATTGATTCAATGCTGGAGCTGTTTCAGACTCCCAATCAGTACTGCATGAATGTAGGATTAAAGTATCTGCATGTGTGTGTGTGTGTGTGTGTGTGTGTGTGTGTGTGTGTGTGTGTGTGTGTGTGTGTGTGTCTCTGTTTGTGTGTGTTCAGTACCTGTGCCCTCGTACAGGTTCTTGTAGAAAGGTTTGAGTATTTTCTCGTAGCTGATGGCGGTCTGTGTGAAGTTCCTTCTTAGAGTCGTCCAGGTTTCCTCCAGGCGGCTGATCTGCGGCAGGTCCAGAGCTTTCATCAGGGCCGTGAAAGCAAACAGGTCGCCCACCGCGTCCTTCAGCTCCAATGCGACCAGGATGATGCGGTTCAACGTTGAGGCTCGCTCGTCCACGCTCCCGGTGCATCCCAGAATATCCACGGCAACGCCTATCGCCATGGTGTGGTGCCTGGGAAACAGAGGGGGGGGGGGGGGGGGGATTAGCTAAAAACAGATGAACGTCTGAAAACAGTTTTTAGCTTCTGTTTGTAAGAGTAGAAACAAGTTTTATTTATTTATTCAGCATCTCAAATGTCGGTTTCTGTGCAGCTTCAGTTGAACTCTTAGCGTCCATGTTTTTACTTTCTGTGTCGGTGATGCAACTTTTGTGTCTTTATTACTTTGAGTGTGGTGGATAATGTGTGCCTGACATGTTTAAGACATGTTCATGATGTTTACCTTTCCATGAGGTCCAGCCTCAGCTGCCGGCCGTGCGGCAGAGTCACCAGCTCCAGACCGGAGGCCACGCCCATCTGACCTTTGAGCTCCGGAGTCACACCGAGGATCCTCGCCACCTGTGTACAAAAACGTCTCTCTGTTATGACTTGTTGTTTTAATCTTCATCTGCCAATCTCTCCGTCATGTGTGTGTTAGTGTGTGTGTGTGTGTGTGTGTGTGTGTGTGTGTGTGTGTGTGTGTGTTGATAAGGTGTTATACTGCTTCAGTGTTCTTAAACTGCTGCGTCATGAGGATCATTTTATGGCATCGGTCACACCGGCTGCAGGACACAAATCTAATCTTCTGTGACTCATCAAAGAGGATTTATGTGAACACACAGCAGTAAACATGTTTACCTCAAAATGACTCTGGCTCAACAGTTGTTGTTTTTTGTGTCATTGTTCTTGCATAAGCACGTTTCAGATTTGAAACTTGCATAATGATATTGACCTTTAAAAACATTGTGTATCATTCAAGTTGAAGGTGAAGTTTCATTGTGAATAAAATAAGACAAAAATGAATTTGCAAATCACACTATCCATCCATTTAAGTCTTTTTTTTTTTAGATTGCCTTGCAGGCCATGTCAGTGTTTTTTTCCTTTGGTGTTCTGATATCTGCTGATAAGAAAACCAGAACTAGACACGGGCTGCATCTTGAAATCAGAAAGTTACTAAACTCCTCAAGTAAGGGCTGACAGTCAACCTCAAAGGGTACAAGACGGTTTAAAGGTTTACATGACATAGTTTTGTGTGTGTGTGTGAGTGCGTATGTGTGTGTATATGTGTGTGTGTGTGTGTGTGTGTGTGAGTGAGTATGAGTGTGTGTGTGTGTGTGTGTGTGTGTGTGTGCGTGAGTATGAGTGTGTATGTATGTGTGTGTGTGTGTGTGTGAGTGTGTATGTGTGTGTATGTGTGTGTGAGTATGAGTGTGTATGTGTGTGTGAGTATGAGTGTGTATGTGTGTGTGAGTATGAGTGTGTATGTGTGTGTGTGTGTGTGTGTGTGTGTGTGTGTGTGTATGTGTGTGTATGTGTGTGTGAGTATGAGTGTGTATGTGTGTGTGAGTATGAGTGTGTATGTGTGTGTGAGTATGAGTGTGTAAGTATGTGTGTGTGTGTGTGTGTATGTGTGTGTGAGTGTGTATGTGTGTGTATGTGTGTGTGAGTATGAGTGTGTATGTATGTGTGTATGTATATGTGTGTGTATGTGTGTATGTGTGTGTGTGTGTGCGTGTGTACGTGTGTGTGTGTGTATGGGTGTGTGTGTGTGTACATGTGTGTGTGTATGGGTGTGTGTGTGTGTGTGTGTGTGTGTGTGTGTGTATGGGTGTGTGTGTGTACATGTGTGTGTGTATGGGTGTGTGTGTGTGTGTGTGTGTGTGTGTGTGTACATGTGTATGTGTATGGGTGTGTGTGTGTGTGTGTGTGTGTGAGTGTGTGTGTGTACCTGACAGTCGGCCAGCAGCAGGTGTCGTGCTATACTCTGATGGTTGTGTTTCAGCAGCAGCTCCTTCGCTCTCTTCAGCACCACCATCTCCAGAGGTTTGTTTTCCGCGGGCAGAAGTCGAGATCCAAACTCTGCCGGCTGAAACGTCGACTCCGTCTCCACGACCGGCCGCTGGAAGCTGCTCTTCTTACGCCTCCGGTTTTCTTCTCCCTCCACCTCCTCCTCGTCCTCGCTGGTGCTTTCTAAAGCAGCGATGGCGTGGTGGTACGAGCTCCTGTCCAGTCCTCTCTTCCCCACGGCCGCCTCCTTCTCCTCCTCCCCTTCCTCTCTTCCTCCCTCCCCTTCTCTCCTCAGTCGCTCCACGTAGCTGCAGAGCGGAGGCTGAAGGTGCAAAGCGTTATCTGGGACCGGGTTTGGTGAGATTGAGTCCCCGTACTCCAGCGGGCTGCAGGATCTGGTGTCTGCAGGGCTCGGCTGCAGACGCTCAGTCCATGCTGGTTCTGGATTCTCCACCGAGCTGAAGGAGCTGAGGGAGTCTGCAGAGAGGAGCTGATGCTGGAACTTCAGGGGTTTGACTGGAGGAACAGGAGGGCCCCCAGGAGCTGTGGATACCAATCACATCTGTTTAAGCCTTTTATAACAAAGACAAGGTACAAAAAAATAACTTCATACTTTATCCTGCGTTGGGTTTTCCTTGAAATATGACTGAAGCTTGGAAGCCATTTATTCAAAATTCCTCAATTGACATCATCTGGCACAGAAACATCAACCTCTGAAACCAAAAAGTAAGACCAACACAGAAGTGCCAAAAAAATGTGCAGTTCCTCAAGCGGCCACAAGAGGCTTATCCAAAAAGTTAGTAAACACCCATGAACTGCTTTATTACATTTATAAAAATGTGAGAGCCTGGTACAAACTAAGGTTTATGTCTACATAGAGAACGGTCCTAAAGTCAATTTTGTAAATATCATCCATTCAGTCACATTAGGTCTGAAGAATTAGGGGCGTGGTTACTTTGAGTGACAGGTGAGTGCTGCAAAGGTTGTGTGAATTCAATAACACTAAATGGACCTTCTGAAGTGTGTAGAGGGAGATCATTTTCTATTTTTCAATTTTAAACTAAAGGGGTATTGATCAACTGATGATTAAAAAAGCCAAGAAGAGAGAAGAGGAGGAGGAAAACAGGTTGAAAACAGAAGCTGTAAGAGAACATAAGTATTGTAGATAACAGTTTAAGTTACCTGCACTCTTCCAAATATCCACACACAACGAGTCCAGGGGAGATGCAGTCAGTCTGGAGGAGGTGGGGGAGGAGTCTGAGAGGTTGGAGGAGCTGGAGGGGGGGAGCAGCGGCTGCAGGCAGGGGGAGCGCGGAAGCCGAGCCAGCGGCACCTTGCTGGGTTTGGGAGGCGGTTTGGGACACAGCTGGCTGTCGGAGCCGCGTATGGCCTGACCTAAAAACACATAAATAAATAAAAAAACGTCATCGCATTATGAAAGTAAATGTTGACAAAATACTATCACCTCTGATATAACCGACTTTTCTGTCCTCGTTTCTATACAGCTGACAAGCCACCGTCCGTGTTTGATCACAGACTGATATGAGCTCAAAGCTTTATCTGGTACAACGCACCTCGTCTCCTTATGTAAGGTGATTCTGTTCAGTCCATCACAAATACACCTTTGTCTACATGAAAGTACGAGGACAGGGTTACAAATGATGACCTCTCTTTAAGCACACGAAGGCAGGAGCAAAGAGAGAGCGTGCTTACATCTACAGGTACACACAGGTACTGTAAGGTGGCAACACGTTTATTCAAAAGGTTTTCTGATCGGGCCGTTACAGAACAGCTTTATGTTTAAGTTTCGACCTTGACTACCAGCAGTGATGAGTGTAAATCAACAGAAAGTACATCCTGTTTATTTGTTTTGCTATGATTTGTGTGAACAATGTCTCTTTTTTGTGGAACTCTTTTGAAGGACTTTGTGCGAACCCTCAGATTCTGCAGATATAAACAGTGCAGGAGCATCATTTGCAGTTTGACAAACATTTTAAATATGGCTTCATTAACAGTCTGGGCGTCAAGATTCTCTTCACTTGATCCTGCAGATTTAGTTTAGGAAAGCTGTTTTCTAATCAGATTTGTGAGACGTTAGATTTGTATCGTCCATGTCCACCGACCTGCTAGAGGCTCTGCAGATCTCCGAGCGACAGAGGGACTCAGCACCGGCTCGCTGCCCGTCCGAAAGACGGGAGACTTGGGGCTGGGACTCGTGAGCAGAGGGTCTGGAGACTGCTGGGGCTGAGGCTTGGATCCTGGAGGAGAGGAGAGGACGACAGGGAACATTAGAAAACCAACATACAAGAACAGGTGATTAAAGAGGAAAAGAAAAAAGGGGAAAAAAAAGAGTGTGAACATCATCCGAAAATAAAACAAAAACAGGATGTGGAGGGAGGGAAAACTTGATATCAAAAGAGTTGCAGAAACATCATCTTAATTGTGTTGTTTTCATATATTGTATGCAGCACAATAAAGCTTTGAGTATTCTTCAATCAAAAACGCAGTCTATAAATACCAGGAACAAATAATGAGACTGTTAGCCTGCAGCCTGCCTGCAGGAGTCATACACAACGAGTTATGCACACCTTTGAAAAGTCTTCAAAGCTTTGAAAGGATGCATTCACAGTGTTGGAAACAGAAAACAAAAGTAATAATCCTGCACTACTTTTATGATTCTGCACACCTGGACTGCCTTTGTGAGGAGGAAGAAACTGTGAATATTCATGTGAATAACTCATATAAAAGTTATCATCAACACAAACAGTCTCTAGAGGATCGATGGGTGCCCTGTGCACAGCCATGCTACTCATCGGGCTGGGGGGGGGGCAGATGGAGTAGGAACAGACAGCTTTCAAGATCAGAGGCGCACACCAGGATTTGTTCAGATTGACTTCAAAGTTTCATGCAGACACAACATTAGAGCGAATAACACGGTGGCTTCCTCAGGTTCACTCTCTCTGAGGAAGCCACTGTGAGAAATGCATTTCAAATATGAAGGATTCAAAGATAAAACTTCATTTCTGTTCCTGAATAAATCATTTCCTCTTATCGTACATTTTTAATCACACTACAGGGTGCCGACAGGTGCAAGCGCTCGGCAAAGGCTGAAAGGACTCACATTAAGAAAAAAATGTTCCGCAAATTCAGAAACGCTGCAACTTCAAAAGCAACTTCAAACGTCCAAATCAAATGTAACGGCTGAAACGGGCTGCAAATGAAACAAACCTGCCAAAGCAACTGCATTAACATCAAACGCACTGCAAAAAAAAAAAAAAATGCTCAGTGTGAGATCAGAAAACACAAATATTCAGAGACAACTGCAAATAGACAAACTGTGCAAATCCAGCCGTTTCAACATAAGTGCTCCAGGCCTGTAGGGGCGCTGTGGTGGGAGCGTTTGGTCACCTCAGCGTCACCTCTCTGTCTGTTTCTTTTATTGAACCAAGTTAGGAGGCGAGATCATTTCCAACGTTTGGCTTCTTAAAAAAACGGGTGTCATTATGAAGACCATGTGCCTGTTTTATACCATTTGTTAGAGGTTTTATGAATGTCAGTGTCACTTACCGAGAGGCAGGTAGCTCTCTGACTGGTGAGCTTTGAGCGGGCGTCTCCTCTCTTGGACTTGGTTCAGACTCGCTGGTTGGCTGCCGCAGCGATCCTTCAACCTGAGACAAAAAAGGTCACGCCGTCAACTTCTACTTTCTCTTCTGTTTTTCTTTCGAAGCCTTTTCTCCTTTTCTTTCTGTAAACACACTAAAACCTGCACCACATATTCATTCCGTCCCGCCTCCCGCTCTTTTCCTCAGACGGATATGGACTCCATACGTCACGCTCAGAGGACTCTCATGCAGCGTGAAATAACACACACTCTCTATTTTTAAACGATACATTTGGAACATGTCATATGAACAGCGCTGTGCATGGACGATGAACGGAAATAGCTGGAGGCTGCATGTTAGAGCAGGAAGAGGTTTTTGATTTCATTCTGCCAGTGAAAAAAACGAAAATATAATTGGTCTGCAGCCCACTTCCACCACAGGCCTGTGTGGTGCTGAGTTTATGAGTAGCGGTCTTTATTTATTGAATCACAGCGGTCAAATACAAACCCATAAAACACATCGTTCCAGCCGCAGAGGAAGTGTTGATCAGTGTGTTTGTGTTTCTATCACTTGTACGAACCTGAGCTGGCTGCCCCGGCTCGTGCCGTTCTCCCTGCAGTGTGTGCCGTCCTGCACGTTGTGTGTGTTGTCGTGTGTGTGTCCGTTGGTGATGTTGAGGCTGAGGCGCTTCTGACTCCGCCTCTCCTGCGCCATGAACCCCGACGCCTCCCTGTGGTTGCCGGAGAGCCCGTACTTTTCCTCCAAGCAGCGCAGAGGCAGCGCTCTGTTGATTGGCTGGAAGATGATGGCTCCGACCACCTTGAGTTAACGGACAGAAGAAGATACGGTTCTTTAACGACAGAGGATTAACGGGTTTAACACTGTAATCCAGTTATTGTACGGATTCATGTCAGCTAGACAGGAAGTAACATATTTATATTCATCATTTAGTCCAATTACAACAACTCCTTTTTGTCTGCAGTTAGTCCATTTTCTGTCCTGCACCTGTGTGACTGTTGCTTTGATGTTCACACTCTAGTTTCCTCTTGTTTCTTTTTTTTAAATATTTGGACAAACCCACCTGAGAAACAGCTTTCCTGTTGCCGACATAGAATCTAATAAGTGCCGGGACGCTGTCAAAGCCTTCTCTATCCAGCCGGTACTCCACTCTGGAGTACGCCTCGTTCAGCATCACCACCTGAGAAAAAGAAGAAATGTGAACAATTACATTATTTAACTGTTGTTATTTGAAGGTACCCAAACCTTTTCTTCTTCTTTATGTGACGCCTTAAAAAAGAGACAGAGTGCACTGTGTGACTGGCTGTAACAGAAATGTCTGCAACTGTGAGAAGATCTGAGTGAAGCTGTAGCTCAAGATCAGTTAGGAAGAATACGTATTTGTATTGGTCCTCTCTCGCATTCCTCATGCCTTTGGTTCCTTCATGTTGACGTTTCATGTGTCCCGCCACCTCCCCATCACCGCCAGTCTTTGCAGAATCATCAGCCATCAATTCTTCAACCATCTGGTTTAACAAGTCATCGGCCTAAACCACCCGAAGGGGGGATTGATTCTAAATGACCAACAGAGTACCCCGTTGCAGGAACGTCCCATGTAAACCATGCACACACCATGCACTGCTGCTGGGTGAAGCTGAGGAAGCTGCAGGCAAAACGTGTTGTTCCCTCACTATAAAGTTACAGTAAAGACATTTTCAGTCTGCCACCGATTGTGGATTTATTTTTTGGGGGATTTCTAATGTTTACGCTCAGAACTGAACTTCTCCGATCACAAAAATCTCCCCATAGAGTCCAAGCGCAGAAGACCTTCTGTAGAGACACATTTCAATTTGATAATCTACTGAAATTGCATTTCAGATCTTTTGCAATATGTGCAGTATATGTTGTGTTGTTTTGAATGGCCGATAATAAACAACATGCATATGAGGAATAAAATGGCCGACTGTTACATGTCGCAAAAAAGTCCTTCACTACTTTATTTCCATGTTGGCTGTCATGGTGGTACTTAGAGAGCCTGAGGTTGTTCTCACTGTGTTTGAGTTTGAGAATCCACCGGTCTACATGAAACACCTTTGTGATTCTGGCCATGCTGTCATACCTTCTTGTTGATTTTAAAGTGCTGGGCAGTGTTCCTCCACTGGCTGGTCAGAACGTAATTTCCTGGACTGGACAGCGAATCACGAATCAGGAAATCACCGTCACGCTGCACCAAGTTTTCTGCAACCTGGAGCGACACAGAAGGTTACATGTACGGGCGCAACAACACAAACACAAACGCAAAGCACGTGGACACATGCAGGCACACAGCGTTTATTTACAGTCTAAACATTTCATCTGAGGTGATAACGCTCGCCTGTTCTGCTGTTTTTACATCTTTATATGAGCGCAGTGCCGGCTGGTTTGCAGCGGTTACATAAGACATGGAAGATATTTAAAGCCTCAACTTAATTCAGTATTTATGAAGCGAGAAAAAACATCAGAGAGATCTCAATTTATATTTTATCATTTCACTTTCCTTTGGGAAAAAGCTCTTTTCGACACATTTAGACCTCTACAGATGCGTCATGTAAGACGAAAAGAGAAGCTTAGTTTAAGGTGAACTTTTCTGGAGATTTTAGATGCACCCCCTAACCCCGACCCCACCTGACCCCCACCCTGTGAGCAGCGCTGCACAGGGAGCGCCACCTCACTCCGACATCTCTCCATCAGAGCATGTCCACAGGATCCAGGATGTGTGTTTGTGCAGCATGTTCAACAACACAGTTTAAAATTGAAGTTCCCCTGCCGATATTAATAAAGTATATCTTATCTTAATTTATTTTCTTAAAGGTACAGTACACAATTTTGGGAACATATTCACTAAAAAGTGGTTGAGCTTGCAGGTTTACATGACTGCCTTTTAGTTGCTTTTATGTTTTTAAATACTAAACATTCACTCAGCATCAACTTCTCAAACATTCAGATGTTTTGTCCCTTTATGAAACTAAAATGTGTTTTTTTTCAACTGTTACAAGTCTACAACAAGCGATTAGAGATGGTCATAACGGTTATTTGTGACCATTTCTGACATCATACCTCAATTGAGAAAATGCTCACACCCTAATGAACACGGTCATCCAAACATAAACCCTCAACAAGACAGTGAAAACTCATTCAAAAACATTCATTTTCTGCTGGAACAGATGAAGTGCAGCATCCACTTCACTGAAATCAAAAAAACGATTAAAAGCCGAGCTGTGAGACGGCCTGAGGTACAAAAAAACCCACAAAAATCTGAATGAGATTTAGTTTGAGACAAAAATCAAATTAGCTGATAATGTATCTTTATCGTTGTTTCTAATTCAGTCTTGTTTAATTTACTACCTTTTTACTCTCTCTCTCTCTAACACACACACACACACACACACACACACACACACACACACACCCTTAACACACAGTTACACACTTTAATTAAGCGAGTGTTTGTATAGGACATAATGGTAGTTTAGTTTAGCCAAAGGAAGCAGCTTATTAAAAATGATTACATCTCAGAGCGGGCTCTAAGAGGGAACACACAGCCTCCCTCTCTCTCTCTATCACACACACACACACACACACACACACACACACACACACACACTCTACACTCACACCACACCGTACAGAAAGAGCTTTTTATACACTGACCTAACGCTATAACCCTGCTCTGTTGCTGAGGCCAATATTTAAGCTATAATCTTTCTGTAAGCATGTGTGTGCAGTTTGTCTAATAATAGGTGATCTGGTTCAACAAGTTTTTAACCAGGCTTGAAAAGGGAGGGCCCTGTGACTCAGATTTGTGTGTGTGTGTGTGTGTGTGTGTGTGTGTGTGTGTGTGTGTGTGTGTGTGTGTGTGTGTGTGTGTGTGTGTGTGTGTGTGTGTGTGTGTGTGTGTGTGTGTGTGTGTGTGTGTGTTTTACCTGTCTGGGTATGGCTCCGTGGTACCATGCGTGGCTCCTCGGCTCCTCACAGTTCATCTTCAGTTCTTCTTCGAGCTCTCTGCGGAGCTTCTCTGAAGGACAGTCCAGGATGAACTGATCCCTGGAGAACTGTGATAAGTAGAAGAAAAAACATTCAATAAATAAATCAAACTAGAACTCAACGCTGCGCTGCGCTCGGCTTTTGGAGGAAGTCAAAGAGAAACAGACGAGCGGCAGTCATCGTAAAAGTTGCAACAGTTTCTTTATTCCACAAAACAAACAACGATGAGGTCAAAGCTCAGAGTGATGACAAATATTACTCTGGTGACACCACAGTAACCAGACCAGAGCAAATACACGATAAGGTAGAAGGGAAAGACGAGCGGCTGTGGCTCAGAGGTCGTCTCTCAATTAGAAGGTCGGGGGGTTTCGAGTCCTCAGGCAAGACACTTAACCCCAAACACCTCCTGTTGCTACATCAGCAGCGTGTGAATGTGTGTGAATGGGATTAGATATTACTGGTGGACACTTTAGCCCAATACTAGCTCACATTCATTTTACCATTTAAAAAAGGCAATGGCAAAATAAATAAATAAATAAATAGAAATCCCCCTGATGAGAGACAATGAACCTCTTTGCTTCAAGGTGGGGATGTAGGAACGAGGTGAGGAGATAACTGAGGGTGCAAAAATAGTGTGCAAGTATTAGAAGAGAATGATGAGCTACAAAAATAGTACGACCATCATGAAGCAGCGCGTAAAACGGCGCTCGTTGAGAAGCTCGAGACACTGAGAATATTGAAGAAGAAAAGTCCCGACTTGTTGTAAAGACGTGTTTTTCTTAGCTTTTAGAGACTCCTCATCAGAAGTTACTTTAGTTGCCGAGCAGTGAAGTGTTAATGTTTACTTTAATGCACATTGTTTATAGCTCTGAATATAGAACAAAAACTTTGGGGTCAAAGCTCATAAAGACAGAAAAACCTGCTAAAGACTCGTACTTTGTGACTTCTCAGATTTATCCTGCAGGCTCTGAATCTTTCAGGTCAGACATCATCCATCCATCATGTGCAGAAGAAAACAGCGAGCAGCGGCAACACAACAACAACTCTTCAGAGTCACAGAGCTAAACAATGCTACAGCTAACAATGATGAATGGACTTGAGCTTGTTTTCTGTCTTCTGACTACTCAAATCGCTTTTACATGCGGATGGTATATAACACAAAAATCTTTTTAGACTTGTTATCATCAGTGTTTTTATCAGTGCCTTGTTGTTATGGGACCCCCATTCCTCAGCTTGACCTTCAAATATTTAAAAATCCTCTTTCAAACCCTTTTCATTTAACATTGAGTTCATACTGTGATATTTTAATCTTCTCTCTGTGTTGTAAATCAGGCAGAGCTGACACTACAGCTGACTTTGACCTCCTACCACTACGGCCAGTTTCATCTGTGACATCCATTCATCATTTGTGTCAGTCTATAAATGATGAGATGATACACAACACATTTTAAACACGTCATTGGTGGATTAAAGATTTTTAAAGAGCCAGTAACAGAAAGTGAAACCTTCCTAAACGAGAACTTTGAGGCTCAGAGTGAAGAAACATTTACACATGAGCCTCACAGAACGGTACAATGTGTCAAACCAACTGACTGAAGTGGTTAAATCTCATAAAAACACCCAACAGGTGATGAAACGATCGATCTGTCGGTTTCACATCAACAAGAGACGGGATGATTAGAAAAGAGAAAAGTGAAGGAGAGAGAGATCTTTGAGAGGAGGCAGAATCAGCACAACCACCTGCACCAAACACCACACACACACACACACACACACACACACACTTACATGACAGCTGCTCGGTCTCTGCATTGCTTTTCCTTCTTGCTCCTCCTTAATGACACGCTGCATAGCAAACACACTCACACATTGTTTTTTTTAAAATCTCTGATATTTAACAATTCACACAAAACCTTTCTACGCACTTTGTATTAAACAACATGTTCACACACACACACACACACACACACACACTAACTATACTGTCTGTGTGTCTCTCGCCCTCTTTCTCTCTGTCCTCGGTGATTTTCCTCTCTTCTCTTTCCACCCGGTGCCTCCTAATGTGATGTCATCTACCTGACCCCACCCAACTTCCCGGACCTGCCTCCATACACACCCTCACCTGACGTACGTAACACACACACACACACACACACACACACACACACACACACACACACACACACACGCACACACACACACACACACACACACACACACACTCATACTGAAGTGACGCACACACACTTCTCTGAACTTTCCCTGACTAATAGTTTGCTGATGAAACAAGCAGTCTGTGGTTAAATAGAACTCAGTTTGTCCCTTACTTGTTGATACTCATCATGTAATA
The DNA here is from genome assembly GCF_963930695.1 of Labrus bergylta. Classification (NCBI taxonomy): domain Eukaryota; kingdom Metazoa; phylum Chordata; class Actinopteri; order Labriformes; family Labridae; genus Labrus; species Labrus bergylta. The sequence continues at coordinate 9,662,732 of NC_089200.1, forward strand.
CTGCTGTCAGTGAGGGATATATTACTTTTGTGTAAGGTGTTTTAATTCAACAAGAACAATACACAATGCAGCAGATATTATCTCTATCTGTAGTTATGTACTAGAGGTCATCAGTGCTACAGTGGCTGTACACACCGAGGTGCTGCTTGTCAACAGGTAAGGCAGGCGACTTCCCTCTGAGGCCGGACAAACTTTGAATCGCAGCAGTGGCTCAAAAATGTGCACGTTTTGCAACAACAGTAAGAGACCTCCCTTAGAGGGCCCCATCAGACAGCACTCACTCTCAATGCGCTGCACAATGATTGCCTGCATTAATCTGTGAAAAACAGAGTTTGTCAAAGTCACAGAAGATAAATGAAGAGAAATTATCCATCTCAGAGTGAAAAAAGAAAGCAAGACATTGGATCAGGAGCAAAAGAGACGAATAAGTGCCACCTCAAAATGCTGATCATGCTAACTAGTAATCATGACATAAAGGGGATGAACGCTGGTCGGACGGCCCCTGTACATTTTTGCCTAGGGCCACAAAAGACTCTAGATTCAGAAGTTTCCAGTTACAGGTTCATTTTATTAACATATCATTAAAAAAAGGAAACAGGTCTTGCACAAAACGCTTCACAAAAACGGTCATATGCTCCAAACATCCCAAAGAATACCTGAGGATGGCTCTACTGCAGGTGCACAGTGCACGGTTCTATGATATTATGCTAATGCTATGCAACTAGGTTGTAATTTACCAGCTGGGAATGTTTAATATCAGGTCGACACGCTGCTGCTGAAATCAAGAAAGAGACATGATCCAAACGTGCACTGAGCTACCAGAGTCATGACTTTAATGCACACACACACACACACACACACACACACACACACACACACACACACACACACACACACACACACACACACACACACACACACACACCTACATGTAGAAGGAAATATGTCTATAAGTGTCCCCAGGAAACTGAAACCTCTCACATCGTAATATCGTTTGTTCTCTCTCTTCAGTTCTCCACCTCTGTGTTTCTGTTGTTGTTTACTTCTCTCATATTTTCTGCGTCTTTGTAAAGTCATTAGGATAGACCCCTGTGCCTTCAGTCTGCATGTCTCCATGCATGACAGGAAATCAGCTTATCACGTTACAGCTTCTAACTCATCATAATGCACATGTCCTGACTCTGTCATTGATCTCACTGTATGGAATCAGACTCTGCCTTCAATATTACCGCCCAGTGGTTCAATGAAATGACGACATTACTTTTCTTAAACAAACAACAAACAGCACATTTAGAGGCTGCATCATGTTTATCTGGTTTCACTTTGTTTGCTACATGTATGTCACATCTCTCAAAGGCAGAATGTGCAACATTTTACACTTAAAAACAGCAGAAATCGAGTATCTCCTGTGTAAATGTGTCTCTGAGTCATGACTGTCTACAATGAGTGAGAAGCTCGAGTCCCGCTGGCTGTGTTGTTGTCAGAGCCGTGTGTACATTGGAATTTGAATGTGGGTTGCGGAACCCTTTTTAACATGTTGTTTTGTTCCGTTTCTATATTGTGTCACATGTTTTGTACCTTCTGAGATCCACGATGCATAATTTTTCATTAAATAAATAAATCTGATTGGTTGAAAAGGGTCCGACATTTGGGTGGCGATCTTTCATGAAGGAGTTGGTGGTGGGTCCTGAGGGTAAACCAGTTGAGTCTTAATGCACTGCCTGTGCAGCATGCTTGTCGCGCTGTACCTGCTGAACTGGATCTAATGAAACAATAATGATGATAGTATCAAATCCCTTTGATCTGGCTTGTATCGGAGCCGTGATAAACAACAGGCGCGGTGCTTTTCCCCCTCATAGATCTGTTTTGGATTACTGTCACATCTGTGATTATATTTCATTACAACCATCACAGTTAAAATGCTTTTACATCTGCAGCCACACTGCCAGCAGGACTAATGAACAGAGGAGAAGTGGAGAGTATAACGGCTGGCAGAGGAAGGAGAAAAAGGACGAGAGGATGGAGGGATGACTACAGATGTAAGAGGAGGGATGGATAATGTGCATAAAGTATTATAAAGAGGGGCAGAGGGATGTAGAGGAGGAAGGAGAAGACATGGAGATGGTGGATGAATATATTTCCATGACTGTCCTCTAATAAAACCCTGCAACATGATGTCATCGTCAGAGAGCAGCTGCACTTATACTGTACCACAGTGTGTATGTGAGCCACATGAGGCAGTAACACTACACAGGACTGCACTGACATGTCTGTCCTGTCTACATGCTCAGATCTCTCCTCTCTTACTTCTTCTCCTCTTTCTTATTTTCTCAGCGCTTACAAGTTAAATGAGTTTCTAGCATCCCGAAAAAAAAAGTGAAGTGGGACACCTCTGACTGTAGCGAAGGTAAAAATGCCTCCAAAGACGTAACCTGTTGAACCTGATGTTTATCTACAATCACTTTGACAAAACACTCGGACTGGAAGAATCTCAGGAAGGTAAGTAACCAGAAAGGTAAGTCATACGCCTTAATGACGGAGAAAACCCGCAGAATTTAAGTGTTTTTCCAGTGAATTCATCCCTAAATGAAGTCATTTGCAGGTTCTTCCAAAACATCAAAACATGTTACCTGACGTAGATTTGACTACCTGCATAACAGCATCCCATTGATTGAATAAATTACAGATGAATGTATTTAATCAACAATAAAACATGTATAAGTGTGTTTATAAATTACATACAAAGAAGTACTAATGCAGGAAACATGATTTATAGATGATGAATTAAAGCAACAATATGTAGGAATTTGGTTTGGTGCACTTTGGCGCCTACCGAAGGATCTTGAGTGTAACTGTACAGTCGTGAGAAACACAAAGGTTGTGTCCGACGTTGCATACTTTCACACTATTCATACTAACTGTGACGTCACATTGAGTATGTAGTATGATGTCAAATCACATCATGCAAATTTGTGTATGTGAGCAATGCCTTGATGTATAAAAGAATCGGGCAAAAAGTATGAAACAGGAGCACATTGGTCAACAAGGAAACACTGACAGCGATTATGTGTGTGTTTGCACGCCTTGTTACCATAACAGGTTATACAGTATGTTATTTTACAGTAAATTGCTGTTTTATTTGACTTCATTGACTGTTCTGCCTTGGGAATGATAATACTCATCCAATACTGATGTTTATATTCACCTTGTCAAAGCTTTAGCAATATGACTCGACAGTTTAGAGTTTCTTCTGTACAGGACATTTGGTTGTGTTTGATCCACAGGCACAGGCGTTAATCTGCAGCATATATTCAAGCAAGCTCGGTTAGCTTCTGTCACAGCAAAAACAGGTCATCATTTGCTAAAACTTAAACATGCAGAGCTTTTATTTTGAAGTTGCAAAGTTCATTCTTCCTGTTTCCTGCTCCAGAAATTTAAAAAAACTGTAGGGTAAATGTTGTTACTGATGTTTATGAAATATTTATAAATATAAGAATCATTTTGTTTGACAAAGCTTAACCTTAAATCCTCCTGAACTTAACAAAATAAAAGTCTTTATTTACTGTGAAGAGAATTCACAGAGCTGAATGCTATTATTTTCAAATTTAGAGGACAAAATTGTTGTGCAGGACGTCCACTCTCACCGTCAGTATTTTCACTGAGACTGCCATGTCGTTAAAACAATCCCTCACTCAACGTTGAAGTGCGGCAGCTCTCAGACCAACGTGAACAACCCAATCCTTTGTTAGAAAGGATTTCAGCAGGGATTTGATTTTCTTTGGATTACCTGGATTTCACACAGGAGCAGCAAATATTTTTGTTAAGTCCAAAAAGATTTCAGTGGATGTAAGAGTTCAAAACCAGGACGCTGTGATGCTGTTAATGTATTGACCAATCGGACGCAGCGGAAAGCTCTGTAAGCTGCTTGTCTTTTGAGTTCGGTAAGGTGAAAACGAATAACCTTTTAGAATCATAAACCTGATTCCTCATCATGTCAAAGTAAGCACACTCGTATACAACTGGACATTATAATCCTCGTCTCGTCCAAATCCCCTGTGTGTTGTAAGATAATGTGAGAGCTGAGATTTATGGATGACACCACTGACCTACAGCTGATGTCCGACATCCTCTATAATCTGAGTATGTGCAGGATGAGAAAACGGTAAAGAGCCGTAAAGCCACACTGAGAAATGCTACAAAACTGGTGTGAAGAGGACGCTCAGCTTTAATCATGTTGAAAGGAAACAATAGACAGAAGCCTTCATCCAATTAGGAGCAACGTTTGAGTCTGTGTACATATAAGCTGGTTTCAAACAACAACTAAAGTGCTATTTATGAGGAATATCTTTCTAAACAAAGAGCTGATCCAACAAATACTACATCTTCTTCAGCATCATCGCATTAATTTCTGGACCGTCACATCATTTTCTATGCATGTAACGTTCAACCTTATACAACTCTGACTAATCTCTGTATGTGATGTCACTGCAGGGACTGTTTAAAAAAAACAGTTTACAGGCAGAGGGACGCATCATGCACTTACGGAGCAGTGTTACATCACCTTTCAGAGGTGTAAAAATAAATGCACCTTGGTGTTAGCAGATATCTCAAGAGATATTTTTTGGACATTTTTGCCTTTATAAGATGGGACAGCTGAAGAGACAGGACATGTTAGGAGGCGACAGTAGAAGACACAGAGGTCAGATTCGAGCCCAACGCCACTGCTTCGAGGGCTGTAGCCTCTGCACATGGGGCGCGTAACATAACCACTAGGGTCTTGAAAGCAAGAAAGCTGATTCCCCAGATGTTAGAGTTTTCTCTTAAGATTTAAAGGTCACATATTCTCCTTCTTTTCAACAAGTTAAATAAGTCTCAGAGCTCCTCAAAACATGTCTGTGAAGTTTCTTATTCTAAATCAACTCTGATCCTGTATTTGATCATGCCTATAAACCCCTCTATTTCAGCTCTGCTCAGAACAGGCTGTTTCTGTGTCTGTACCTTTAAATGTAAATGAGCTGAGTCTGACCACGCCCCTCTCTGTAAGGGCTCGGATTGTTTCGGGCTTTCTCGCTCCATGTCCTATTGTTTACGGTGAGAAGGCAGACTCAGAGGGCAGAATGAACACCTAGCTGTCGGAGTGTCACCCACCTGGGGGAGGGGTTACTGCCCTTTGTGATGTCATGAAGGGGAAATCTTCAAACAGACTGTTTGAGCACACATTTTCTGAAAAGTGGAGCAGGTCAAAAGGCAGAGAGGATGGACTTTTCTCATCATTGGGGGGATTGTAGACAGACTAGAGACACAGAAAAACAAATGTTTTATGCACAAGATGTGACCTTTAAATGATAAAAAAAACAACCATGTCGGAGCCAGTGGGAGATTTTTCCACATTTGTTGCACCCACTTAAAGGTTCAATAAAGATTCTACTGACTAAAGAAAGATTTATTTTTTCCTGTTTTGCCATGGAGAGATCAAGTGTTGTTATTTTACAAAAAGGGCCATCATCATTATTCTCCTCCTCCTCATCATTAAAATACCAACAGATGGTCTGCTGTTTATCTGGAATTTCCTCCTCTCTTTATCCATCTGTTTGTTTCTCTCAGTTTCTGTCTCTGCCCTCGAATTCTTGCTGCACTCTATTTCTCTCGCTGTCTCTATTTATCACACTGTGTGCATCCATCCAGCTGTCACATTAACTCCAGGTAAAGTTTGGAAAAGTCACAACTTGAATGCAAAGTGTCAAAAGTGCAGCTACTCTTAGAAAAACACCTCCAGGAGGAAAGGGAGAGAAACTTTTAGATGCGGTTTTATTATTCAGAAAAAACTTTTCTCTGCTCCCCCCAGAGACTTTCTGACATTTTCTGCAACACTGCAGGAACTCAAGACAATTTATTTCTTCTATTTCACTTCTAAAAATCTGATAATAAATAAGGTTAAAGGCCTTTAGGATTGGATGGACAGACTCTGAGCTGAGGGAGGTCGATGAGAGCTAATAACACTGAATGTTTTGATTTCAGGATCTCTACATCTCTGCCTCCAGCTTCTCCACCTTTCCTGTTTACACACGAATAAATGATGCTACTTCCTGTGTTTACAGACGAAGAGGCATCTGATCTGAGGGAGGGAGCATCACCATCACTGCCATCCCTGATGCTTTTTTATGGTGTTCACATTTGTCTGTCTCATGCCAGAATCGTGCACATATGTACTTACAAACTTTACTTGTTCATTGTATTCTAAATCATCAACGTTTTCTTTTGTCAAACAGGTTAGAGGCATGTCAGCTGTTAAATTAAATGTCTGGTCAACATGGGAAAAAAGGTGCCAAGAGATAATTTAGAAGCCAAAATATAAAATAATCATATAAATTAAAGTCCCCAAACTGCTGTCTAGGAAAGACATATTTCTATATTTCACTTTTACAATCTTGTTGGGATGCAATGTGTAAATAAAAGTCCCCAAACTAGCTTTCTAGAAAAGACATATTTCTATATTTCATGCTCCGTTTCTATAAGGTTGAATGCAGAGGTAAATCTGGGAGCAGCAACAGATCCGGGGAAACAGGGTTTTTCCTTTGGGATGCTGTGGCTTTAGTTTTAGAAACGTGTCTGAGATTTGGTTTCAGAGAAAAGATTAGATGCAAAATTCCTAACAAGGCTTTTCTCACAAAGCCATCGTGTGGAAATCAGACTGTTTGGACAAAGGTTGACGTTTTTTACTTTGAGTGTTTGTTGTCCTAAGAGCTAAAGACTCTCAGGTTTTTAGTCAATTTATATTTATTGTGCAGAGAGAGAAAAAATAAGCTTAAACTGCAACAAAAGATCGATGATGGACAAACAGCTTTTTCTTTGTCTTGTACTGTTTGTGTTTCTATCCCAGCAGGAACACAAGTAATCTGTATACACTGAATAACAGTGCAGCTAAACCTTCGATAAAAATGACACACAACTCATACGATAATCTGCTGAATATCCTATATCTGTCTTTAAGTACAGGCTTATTCCATTAGTATTCAGAATAGGTCAAAGTTATTCATAAATACAAGAAACAAAACACACTCAGAAGAACAAGACGCTGGCTCTTCTTTGGTTAAATGGCGACCTCCCAATGAGACAGATGGAGGAGAGAAGGAAGAGTAAGGGAGAAGAGGATGGAAATCGACCTCAGGCAAGACACAGATAGAGAGATGGAAGACATAAGAAGAGTGAGTTTGTTGGGGGACAACATGCAAAGTAAGACCGAGATGAAGGATGGAGGAGCGGCAGGGCTTGGGAAAGAAAGTGAGATCGACTGAAGAGCGAGAGAGAGACTGGAAGGACAACAGCGTGGATGATAATCTGGTAGAGTTCCCCGAGAGTTCAAACTCTAACAAACACGTCCACAAGAACACGTTGAGAATGATGAATTTATTAGGAGTATGTTGTGTTTTCTAACTGTTTTTAACGATTTCTAATGTGTCACCTTGAGTTTTTAATGGCATATTTTCGCACAGGCAAGTCAAACAAAAGGAAGTGTCTGCCTTATGCATGCAAAATGTTGAGATGCAACAGAACTACTTCACTCCTTGTAAATATAATCTGATCACTTGGGAAGTTTCCTTCTCCCTGAGCGTGCATTAACACTTGTGTTTGCCTTTATTATCTGGGTGCAGACTACATTTTGTGATCCTGCAGAGTCACAGAGCTAACCTCCACGCTGACCTGCAGAAGGGATAAAACCTGTCACCTCCGCCTGCTGCACGGCCGCTCGCTCCATCCAATCAACTAAATGGCATTCATTTCACTGCCGTCATAAAAAAAAAAAAAAAACTACCACAAGTTAGTAATTTATCATCCTCATGAGCACTGTGGCCCTCGTCCTGGTACCTCTATAGCTATCTCACTCTCACCATCACACACTGCCTTGTCTGTCTGCCAGGTCCAGTTATGGATGAAGCCAGCTGTATATCTCACACACACACAGACATTCACTCTCTCACACACAGACAGTCACACAGTCGCTCATTTATGAGAGCGTCTGGTCCGGGTAATAAAAGCCCAGTGTTCAGCTCACACACACACAGAGAGAGAGAGAGTGAGGAGGACTATTCAGAGATGCTCAGCTCAGGCTGGAGGTGTTAGCAGGCACTTTAAAAAAAAATGTTTTCTAGCATGCAAAATCTTTTTTTTCCATCATACCCTGCCCGTCAAATTTCTCACTGTGCACTAACCAATTTTCTATGATCTCCTTTAAACCACAATAAAAGATTAGAGGAGCCCTGAAAAGTGCACTTGCATGCAAGAAAAATCTCCAAAACGTTATGTCAGTAATTCTCCCTCACACAAACCACAAACACACACACACACACACACACACACCCACACACACACTAAAACAGGATAGAGCAGAAAGAAAAGCACGATGACAACAGAATAGATTAAAGTTTGCAGCGCACAGGCATGCACAATAAAAAGAACATGTGCACTTGCAAACACACTACCCAAATCGGATTTCACACAACTACAAGCACAATCAGGGAAAAGAAAAAAACACTGACACACAACAATGGCTGTGAACACCTGCACACACACACACACACACACACACACACACACACACACTCCCTCTGTTCTCACCTTTGCAGAGATGACAGAGTTCTTGTGGTAGAAGCAGCACAGAGCTGCTGTCAGCGTCTTCAGGTTGCATCGCTCAGACATCCTTCTTAACTTTTCTTTGAATAATCCTCAGCTTCAAAAACAAGCTCTAGTTTCCTTGACTAAACATCTGAAGAGTCATTTTAATAACTCTGAAAACTGAGACGACTGATAACGCTTCCTCCATCACAGAGTTACAAAAGCTAAAAAAAAAATTCTTGACTAAAGAACGTGCAAGAAAGAGTCAGATGTGATTCAAATAAAGTTCAAGATGGTCTAAATCTGCAGAATCTCCATCATCATGACCTCACTCTGTCATCTCTGTCTCTCTCTCCTCCACAATCCCCTGCAGAGTGAACCCTGTCAGCTCTCTCAGCTCTACAGATCCTTTCCCACACTTTCCCTCATTTTGCCCCGCCCCCTTCTCCCCATATAAGGGCATGAGGAATAACGCCATGGGATCTGGTAAGAGCCAATGAGCTGTGGAGTAACGGGGAGTGGCTCAAAAAGTCTTTCTTGCTCCCTTCTGAAAACACACAGAGGATGGATGGAGGAATGCAGACGTCTGCACGAACAGTAAAGAAGATTTTTTTGAGTCAACCAAAGGGATTTTTATATGTTTAAATCTAACCATTAAATATTACTCTTTGTTTCCTTTATCTCCATTTCGTTCTGAAAAAAATAAGCATGTAGAGTTTCAAATTTTAATTACTGTAATTATGCATGAATCTACTTTGGTTAAATCTTTAATTGTTACTTTATGAAATGACAAAAACTTATGAAAATTTTCCGTCAAATTGTCTTCAATTAATATTAAAATGACTACAAACAGGGAGTAATTCAATGTACTATTATAGGGAGTAAAAAACAGGTTCTCCTCATGTTTGAGAAGCTGGAAGAGACACATTTTTGGCATTTTTTGTAACCTACTTTATACTAATTCATGTACGTACTTTATAGAGAAAATATTCACATAAATATCTCGATTGATGAAAATGGTACTTTTCAGGAAGGCCTAGTGTCCACCTAATGTTTTTTTTTCTGAGTACCAGCATCTTTTTTCATTTGTTTCCAATGAGTAGAGAGCGTTCTCAGCAGCAGGCGGCCACCTGGAGAAAAAACGCAGTGCTCAGCGTCTTTTTTTTCCAAGCACGTCCCCTTTTCTGTGCAGCCGCTCTGAGCGCATGGGTTGAAAAACTTTTTCAGAGAGGCACTGTTGATGTCCCCGGCGCTCTTTTCCAAATGTATGACATTCCCCATTGTTTTGCCGCCTACTGATCGTGTCCTGTATCCACATCGTCTTTGCTAATGCAGCTTAAAAACAAATCGTTGCGAGTCCATGAGGAGTCTGATGACACAAGACTCAAACTTTTTAACCCATGTATTACATTTTTTCTCATTTCATTCAAGTCTTTGCCTTTGAGTGATCATCACGGGGAGCTTTTGCACCATACTTGTAAGACATCATTCAACAATTCATCAGTATTTCCAGCAATGACAGCCCTCTTTTTAAGCATCCTTTGGGACTTAGTTTGATGCAGGAGGTCCTGTCTCACTGCCCCCTCAAACTCCCCTTTCTCTTCTTCTACTCGTTACCAACAGACTAAAAATAGAAAATACTTCATTTCCTGTGTTGGAAGAATTTCTTCTCAGGGAAATAGCCAAGAGACACTGACAACAACCGTGTAAAAACATTTAACAGTCAGCGTCTGTAGGTCCAGTCGCTGCTGAGTTAATACTTCTGCATTGTGTCTAGACAGTGGAGAGAGACTCAATTAGTTGAGTGTGTTTGTTTGTGTGTGTTAGTCCAGCAGAGTGACGCTGATAAATAGCCGGCAATTTGTGTTTCTTAATGACTGCTGAGCTATTACACCCACACTCGAGTTCAGAGCCACAGCTTTCCCACCAAGTCACTCACCAAGACACATGCAGACTCACACCAGTGCACTCTTACATAACGGCACATACACACAACTTATAACCAGAGACAGGGACTAAATACAAAAAGCATGTACACACACCAACAGCCACATACATGCACAGAGACACACACACTCTGAGGGTGACACCCCTGCAGAGACCAGTTGAAGGAATATTCTGCCGCAGGAAACGGAGCCACTAATTACAGCATGAAGTCTCTGAGGATCCACAAAGGAAATACATGTAGAACATTCCCCATGGGCACCACACTACAACACACACACACACACACTTATACTCACACACACACACACACACACACACACACTACAGCCGACCACAGCGGCCCCAAATCACCAGCTAGGCTAAACGTCCACCTTAAAATACACACATCCGTCGCTCCAGGAATGCTTTATGAAAACAACGAGGGACAGAGATCTGCACGCTGAGGTTCTATGTTTTTCTATTTCTATCTTGTTTGTTGTTTCTCGAGAAAGGAGAGGAAAACTGTCTCAGCAACTTCAGGAAGCTGCGTAGAAACTGGTCAGATTGTCTTAAATATAAAGCTTAATTCTCAACATGTATTTGAGTCTGTAGGGACTTGGGTTGGGAACCCTGAAGGTTGCTGGTTCAAGTCCTGGTACGGACCAAATTTGGAAATTGGTCTGGTCGCTGTGGGGAGCCGCCTCACTCTGACATCCCTCCATCAGTGCATGTCCATAGGACCCTGTTTGTGTGTGAGTGTGTGTTTCAGCCTGTGTGTGTGTGTGTGAAGCATGTACAACAACAGAGTGTAAAATTGAAGTTCCCCTTGCAGGATTAATAAAGTATATCTTCTTCTCCTATCCTATCCTGTCGTATTGTATTGTATTATATTACTGTATTGTTTAGTCTCCTCTTGTGTCATGTATCTAATCTTATCTTAATTGATTTGTTTAATGTTTAAGCTACATTAAGTAAGAATGGCGTCTCTTTTGTCATCACCTCCGACGATCACCTGTTTGTTATGAACAGCCCGACTGAGCAACAAAGTCAAATCAAATCATCAGCCAATACTCGACTTTGGGTAAACAGAGGCCGGATTTTAAAGAGAATCGATGGTTTGATATCAGCCGCAGTCGGTGCCCTTCTGTACCAGTTAGGACGCTTTCATCATGCTCCACTGCCAGAGAATAAATGTCAGTGACGTTGTTGTTTACACCCACAGAGAGGCTGGATGTGTCTGTGCCCGTGATGGGTCATTGATCAGTAATGGACTGTGATCTTAGTGGCATATCGATGTGTGCAACGTGACCCCTTTACTGTGCGAGCCCCTCACAGCGTCAATAAAAATCTCACAGCGCTTCATGTGACTCCGATGAGAACATTGATGCATAAAGTTCATTGTTGTTAGCCTAAAAGTAAGCTTCAGAGGGTTGCAGTGTGGTATAAAGTACATAAAATGCATCTAAAATAGTCTCTAAAAAAGTGTTTTTACTTCAAATATAACAGCTGTCCCATAGCTTATTATGGAAAGAAACATTTTTTGTGTATGAAAGCAAAATAACAAATTTGTTTTAACAGTTTGAACACAAGATACATCTCAGCTTTTTGTGTTTTTTAAAGCTATAGTTTAAATTCAGATACTACATATGATCATTTTTTTGCAGCAAAACTTGGTCAACCACTCTAGGAAATGTGCATTTCTGATGATAGTTTAATCATTTCAACTTAATTGTAGACCTGATATTAGTCATGACAAATCATCTTTAATCTTAACCTGGGAGTGTAAACAGATCCAGCAATGGTGTAGGTAGGTGAAACATGATTTCATAGTCCTTTTGTTAATCTAGTAGATAACTTTTATTGAAGGTCACATATTAAGTAAAATCCACTTCACCATGTTTTTCTAACACTAATATGCATCTCTAGTCTGTCTACAAACCCCCCAATCTTGAGAAAAGTCCATCCTCTCCGTCTTTTGCCTGCTCCACTTTTCAGAAAATGTGTGCTCAAACAGGCCATTTGAAGATTTTCCCTTCATGACATCACAAAGGGCAGTAGCCCCTCCCCCAGGTGAGTGACACTCCCACAGCTAGGTGTTTTTTCTGCCCTCTGAGTCTGCCTTCTCACTGTAAACAATAGGACATGGAGCGAGAAAGACCGAGACACCAAAGCCCTTCCAGAGAGGGGGCGTGGTCAGACACAGCTCATTTACATTTAAAGCAACAGACACAGAAACAGTTCTGAGCAGATTCTCAGAGATATGTTTCAGAATTCATGGATCTGGTTTGTGACGGATCCGTCATTCTGCACACAGGTCTCTCTTTTCTGCTCTGTGTTTATTTTAGTGAGCTTTTGTGTTTTTGGCGCGCCGCCCTCTCTGCTCACAGGCGACAAACTCACTGATTGATCGTCTGTGTGGCTTTATTGACGGACAGACTGACTCTCCCGCGGGCTGCTTGGTGGAGCTGGATATTAGGAGGAGCAGCTGGTTGGCTGTTTGCCTGGTTTGAACTCGTGCTGGCTCGCTGATAGACGGGGACGATGATCTGATGAATGTCACACGGCTGTTTGGACTTTTAACCGCCTCACTGACTGACTGACACCTGATACAACTTCAGCTCGAGTGTGTCTGTCTTTGTCAGCGTGTAGTACTTCGATTTGACCACTAGAGTGTGACAAACACAATAAAAGACATAATGTTAACGCCGTTTACTGGTGTTGTAACCACTACATCATGATATTTTGTGTGTGTACTGTTTGCTGTAAAGTGTAACTCATGAGATGAGGTGAAAACTTGTGCAGCTGGAGACCTCATGTACACACACACACATAAAATCACACACACACACACACACAAACACACACACACTCACAAAGAGGATTATTGTTTCCTAAAGCTGTTTCATCAGGGTTCAGACGCTTTTTTGACTCACAGAGAGGGAATAAAAGTGAAAGAGCAAAAGAAGAGATGCCTTTAAGAGTCAAAGAAAAGTTGTGTTCCCCCTTTACTAAAGAGGATCAGAAGAGAAAACAATCTTCAATTCTGTCTTTCTCTTCATTCCTTCCTTCAAACATTATGTATTTTAGATCTTCAAGTTTTTAAGGAGCAGTTTTTGTATGAAATCGACACCTTTTTTTTGTATCTTAAAGAGGACATATTATCCCCCTTCTCCACGTTTTCAAACAGTCCCCTGTGGTCTAAATGAAACATCTGTGCTGTGTTTTGGTCAAAATATAACATGAATCAAGCACCAGAGGAGGTTTGTGACCCTGTATAAACCAGCTCTCTGAGAACGCTCCATTTTGGTGTGTGTGTCTCTTTAAATGTAATGAGCCCCCCCTGAGTTTTCCCGGTAGACATCCCTCCTTTGCCAGTGAGAATAAAAATGGCTGACCTGTACAAAAGTTTTACACGAGGAGTGTGTTGTAAGAGTTATGCAAACCACAAACAAAAGACTGGATGGGTTTATTTCACATTGTGTGGGTCAGTAGACACTAAGGTTACCCAAATATATGTTCAAAAACACAGTACAAGTGGATTTTTAACAATATGTCCCCTTTAAAGATGAGTTTTTTATTGATTATTTGACCCCAACAGAAGCAGTTACTCCTTCCTGTCAGTAGTTACACCTCCTTCTCGGACAATGAGCAGCATTTAGACATCAAACAGTCGTGGAAGAGGGAACAGTGAGACGTCTTGATCGTATTGTTCTTGACAGACACTTCCTTCCTAAAGTAGGTCCATCCTATAGCCTCGTACCGTACGTAAACGATGGACTAACTGCACCCGGCAATGAACAGCTCACTGAAGCGCTCGTGCACTTTTGACCCCAACAAAAGGAAATGACACACAGCTAATGAACAATACGTTACAGTCTGTGCATGTGTGTGTATGTGTGTGTGTGTGTGTGTGTAGGTGGACATATGTGTGTGTTTTTCATCCACAGTGGAAGTGCAAACACACCTGGACTGTGAGAGCTGACAGCTACACTTTCACACGTATTATATAATAACCCCGGGTTACAGTAGCTCCATCTGTGGTCAGCACACACGCTCTCCGTTTACACTCGCACACAACCCTAAATTGACCAAATAAATACACAATCTGTGTGTGTGTGTGTGTGTGTGTGTGTGTGTGTGTGTGTGTGTGTGTGTGTGTGTGTGTGTGTGTGTGTGTGTGTGTGTGTGTGTGTTTGTGTGTGTGTTTGTGTGGTTATAGCTCCCACATACTGCCCTACTCTAAGGATTGAGTTTGCTTTTCAGACCGAGGTGTTAGCATCCAAACATATGAGCTAATAGACAGAGGAGGAAGAGGAGGAAGAGGAGGAGGAGGAGGAAGAGGAATGGATGGTTTTAGGAGGGAGAGGAGAAGAGAAGATGAGTTAACCCTTGGAAAAAACACATTAGAAAGTACTATCTCAGTATGTAAGTGCTGCTTTGCAACAGTTGCAATATGTGAAATCTGAGCAGATCCGTTTATATAAAAGGAATAATTATCACTTCTACGTCTTGCTGCAGCTTCAACTGTTTCTTTTTGATCGACCCAAAGAGAAGGCTCCAATCACAAATCAAGATATCTTTAATTTGTTATAAGGCGGTCAAGAAGATGTTTAAACCCATCCAAAGGTGAAGAACTTTGTGACTTAAAGAGGACATTTGATGATTTCATCTGAGTTTCCTCTTTTCTTTAGGCGTACAAAATGTTGGATTCAGTCTTAAACCGAAGGACAAAGTAGTTGTTTCTGCATAAAAACATTAAATAGACTTTTCCAATAACAAATGCTGCAGAATAAAACCATTTTCTCTACATGTCACTGTTCATTTGTGAACTCAGCCACTGAACCCTTTTTAGTCCGTTTCACCAAACAATCATCTAAAATATTTGCTGACAAGACACAATATGTAACGGAGGCTGTAGTCGTCCAGGCGGGCGGCCGGGTTCAAATCTGACAACTGGCTCCTTTCCTGCATGTAATTCCCCTATCTCTCTCTTCTTGATTTCCGACTCTATCCACTGCCCTATCTCTACAATAAAGGCAGAAAAAGCCCCAAAATACATCTAAAAAAAGAAGCAGGAGAAGAAGGTGGAAATGCAACACGTGTCAACTAAAAGATGATTTAATGAAGGTAATATCTAGCTGAAGAACATATTGACAAAATGTAGAAAATACTCAAGATTTTAGTGCGAGTGTTTGGCACATAAAATCATTACATACAAGAAGTGTTATGTGGAAATATTTAATATTCAGACTTCTGGCTGCTTTGTGTGTGTGCATGTATTTTATATCTAGGCTGAGAACGATAAGAGAGGTTCAGACATGGACTGAAAGAGACAGAAACATAAAGAGTAAATGAGATCATCTGTCAGCGTGATGCAGAGGTGATAACAGAATGATCACCTCTCAGTCGTCGCCTCTCTGCGGCTGAGGAGAGGCGGAGCTCAGGTGCTGCTTATGTTAATATGATTTAGAGCAAAGTGGCGGCGCACAGTGACAGACGGATGATTTGGAGGTGTTTTGTTCTTGTAGCCGAGTGGATATTAGATTAATGTCGCCTGTATGAGTGATGTTTACATTCAAGCCTGCGGGGAAATCGTGATGATTATTACATATCCTGTAAAAACTAGTGTCAGTCTTTCAGCGTGACGGACCAATTTAAATCTGTACGAAAAAAATTAAGAATGAACGGTTTACATTTGAGTCGTAATCGTTGAAGGTTTTAAAGATTTAAATAACTTGCAGAAGTTACACCACAGCTTTTGGTGCTGATTTCACCACTTAACCACCATTTTCTCCATTAAGAGAAAAACCTTTACATCTACAACTTCACGGATGATTTACTGCAGCAAATTGAAGCTCACAGCTGAGCTGCACATCTGCAACAGATTGCTACTGTGTGTTTGCACGTCTTTTATCTTTGTGTGGTTCATCCACTCCCAGAGATACTGTACATGCTCATTGAATGTGTGCAAGTGCTGAAGTTCATTTAACGGGTTTTGCTTCGGCAGAGTGATTTTATGCAATAGTTTTCTTTTTCTGAATGCAAGTTCAATATCTACATCAGTGCCAGATTTTCTATTGACAAATAAGACCACAAAGAGAGAATTGCTAAGACTATGTCCAGCAAAATCAAAATTCTGCATCCATCAGTGGAAGAATTTTCTCTAGATTCCTTAAATCACAAAAAAAAGGAAACAGTTTTTCCTACCTTCACATAGTCCACGGTGGCGTCCAGACCTGCAGAGGGCTCCCTGGGGAACAAAGACAAAGACAACGTCCTGTTTAGTGAACACATCACGCTGCTGGATCCCAAACTCCTGGCTCTCTTGATTCCCCTCTCTGCCGATCCTGTGACAGATGAACTGCTGAGCTGGCTGTGTTGTAATCCAGGTGAGTCCCTGATTCTGCTCGGTTAGAGACTCAAACACCTCTCTGCTCTTTTAAGAGATTACAGCCATCAGTGGAGATGTGGTGCTTCTTTAAAAAGGTCCGAATGGATGTCACAGATCCAAACATGAGTCCATATTTGCAATACACAAGAGCAAAAAGGTGAAGAGGTGCGACGGGAATGTCAGTGTGATGCAGTCCCAAGTAAAAGAAAAACTCAAACTTCTCACTGGTTTGCTTCAAATCTCTTTTTTCTGTCTGTCTCTCATTTTTTCTTTCTCTCAGTCGGTAGTAAACATGTTCACTCAGCGCCGGCCTGACTTGGCCTCCTTCCTTCCCTCCCTCTCTCTCTCTCCCTCTCTCTCTCTTTCCTCCCCCTCCATATAGCACACATCGCAGCCACACGCCTACTCCTCTGAGTCCACTGACAAATTCTCACAGAGGTAACAGCACACACAAAGACAGCATCAGCCGCTTTTTTTTTTTTTTTTTGCTGTTTTTCTCTCATATTGCATTTTTTAGATTCTTGCACTTCTCCAAATATTTATTTGCAACAACATCAGACATCAGGGGTTTGTGATTTCCATCGACTTCTCCTGCACTCTCCTCAGCTGCTGCATTATTGACTCCTCTGCAACATACATGTTTTTTTAAAAGGTGAGAATGCAAAGAAAACATTATAATTTGGCCATTTTGTTTGATTTGTCCTTTCGACCAGGTGCTTTTATTCCCACTTCTCTCCCTCTTTGCCTCGACTAGTGCTCCTTGAGTGTAATAAAGTAGCTCAGACTCTCTCCACACATATCCAGGAGCTCAGTGAAAGCGGGTAATTAGCTCAAAGCCTCCTCTACATTAGTAAGGCTGGTAGTTAAAAATCCCAGATAAGCCGATGCAGGCATTCCCACGGGAATAGCAGCACGCCTGCTTTACTTACCAAACCAAATATGTTTAGCTCTAAGCCCTCTCGGTTTATGTGTCCAGAATAATGAGCAGGAGTATGTGATGTAAGCCAACAGAAGCCTCCATTCACAACAATGTATATAGTCTTTATTCATAAAGGATGAAGTCAGGCGTCTCTCTGCAGAGCCACGGAGGGAGGGACACCTGTTTGAGGTATCGGATCTCTAATCCAACACATCCTGACGCCCCACATGGAGTATAAACACAGAGCTACACTGTATGTCTTCACAACAGAAGATGGACAGGTTCTTATTGGCTGATCTGGAAGGTTTTGTTTTTGCATTCTTACTTTGAAGTCACAGCCTCTGTGACAGGTTTTGCGATCATCAATCAGTCTTTAGTCCAACATAATATCTAAACTCTGAAGGACGCTATCTACTAGTTTATTTATTTCATGTTTTTTGTATGTCAAATATGGAGCAAGTAAACCGTGGCCACACACAGCAGCATTTATAGCCTAACGTACTCGAATATGCAGTAAGATCATTTTTAAAGATTTTTTTTAGGGCTTTTTTTTGTAGAGACAGGCCACAGGTCGGGTTCAAACCCGGGGCCACCTACCTGTACCTCCGTACATGGGCACTAACCACTATAGTAAGACCATTTTTGAGCTGCGATTATTAGTCGATTAATTGATGAGTATACACAAACAGAATTTCTCTTTTGGACATAGGAAGATATTTTATTTTTTTATGCATTTCATAGGCCAAGCTATTTTTCAATGAACGGGGAAAAAAGGGCATTCTGATAATGAATGAATCATTAGTATCAGCCCTGATTAAAGTACCTGTAATGAGTTTTTCACTGGTTATGAAACAGGCTGAAATTCGATACTGATATTTCTTTATGAGCTACAAAAGTAAACAAGACCATCACCGGGAAGATTCATTATTTTTTATCTATGGATCTTTTATGTTTGAGACAGTCGGTAATGAATGGTAGGTTTTTGATGAAGTGGTTAACAGCACACTAGTGAAAGAACCTTTTCTTTAATCTACAAGGGGTGCCGGGTAGCCTAGCGGTTACGTTGTGTGTCTTATGTACCGAGGCTATAGACCTCATCGCAGTGGCCCTGGGTTTGAATCTGACCTCTGCCCTTAGCTGCACGCCATCCCCCCACTCTCTCCTCCCAACCTTTCCTGTCTCTCTTCAGCTGTCTAATCTAAAAATCTAAGACCAAAAAATAACCAAAAGAAATGTTGTAAAGTGTTTTGTTTGCACTTGATCAAATCATATGTTCTTAAGAAATGCAAAAGGAAAAAGCCAAATGTTTCAATGCCCTTTATGCATGTGGGTAAATAGTGCTCATTGTAACTGTTGCTCATAGTTTGCCATAAAGTGATCCGTTTTTTAATTTAGCTCGTAAATATTCTCCACTGTTGAAGCTGAAGAGAAGGCAGACATGTCTGTGGTGTCACACAGCAGCTAAAATCAGACCTTCACTTTACTGTAGTGGTATGTGTCGCTTTGTTAGACCCTGTGGTTGGCTGAACCTCTGACTGGCCCCAAACCTGAACCACGACAACCACCTGCCCCCTCCTCCTCCTCCTCCTAACCTCCTGTCCTGTGCCCTCTGGTCAGAGGTGGGAGCGAGGAGAATCACCACATACCAGACAACACCCACATATAAACCCTCCTACAGTTGAATGTGGAAAAAACTGAGGGAAATTCTCCTTTCCATTAACTCAGGGAGGTCAAAGATCAGGAACGTAAACAGAGCTGGAGGTGATGGAGAATCTTAAACCCTGGTCGTCAGGTGAAGGAAAGTTTTACACCCTGATTCTTGATCATGGACTGCTTATAAGACCTCTTTGTTAAAACAATAAGACATTAAAAAGGAGCATTACACCTGCAACTATTTGAATGGCCACCAGAGGGAGACTACACTACATGAGGATAACTGACTGTATATAAATATGGACAACATATCTCTGTCTCCTTCTGTTGTACAAAATTGAAGCCAAAATACTCCTGTAACGGTTGTGACATCTTGTATCGGTGATGTAATTTGGAGCCAATTAAAGTTCAAAAGGAGGCTGGCTGAAGTTGATGACATGCCTCCTGATGCTAACAGAAGCACACATTCAACCTACTCATCAAACCTCAAAGATCCCGCAGGTCGGTACATTACACAACGGATCAGATTGATGTGTGTTTGAAGCAGAAATTCACATTTATGGAAAGTTATATGAATGTATTGTTAGTTTTCGTTCATTAGATATAGAGCAACATCACCAGTATTCTCAACTTCATCGGATTTTAATTTGATTTAATCTATGTGAATGCAGAATTATGCACCTGTTCATCCAAAGCTACCTTGGATTTAAAAGTCGCTACCAAGGCAACAAATCAACCAGAAGATAGACCTAATGCACCAAAACTATGGTCCATCTGACCAGGATGGTGTGGGCCAAAATCTGAAATTTGAGGCTTCAGAAATCAAGTCCACAAACAAATAAATCCCTCACAGAGACTTTTTTTTTTGCTTCTTATGTGTATGCTCTTAGTGGATGATTTTCTTACACTTTCATTGTTCCAGACGCCGTCACAGAACTGAGAATCAAAGAATAGTGAGTCTGAAATCCTGAAGCATTCCACAAGCGAACCACAGCTAACTTTGCTATTTTTTTTTGACCATGTTGCTGAAACAGCAGCGGACGCTGGATTTTTCTGCTTCTACGACCTCAGTGCCGACCTGAAACCCAGACAAGAGATGCAGCGACAAAGACAGAAAGAGTGGAAGAGTAGCGAGAGAGAGGAAAAAACAACAAGAGTAGGAAGGAGAGAGAGAGCGCCCGCCGCAGTCTTTTTCTGGCTACTGTTGTTCTTAGCACTTCACCGCATGATACTCAGCATGACCACAGCTGGCTTTACAGAGGGATACTCCATACATGTGAGTGTGTGTGTGTGTGTGAGAGAGAGAGAGAGAGAGAGAGAGAGAGAGAGAGAGAGAGAGAGAGAGAGAGAGAAATGACAGACAGTAGAGTAGTTTGTAAGCAGCGTGCAGGGTGTGCATGCAGCCTACAGAGGTCAGTGTGTTTTCACAATAAAAGCTTATCAGACTCAGAGCAGCATAATGTAATGTTGTGGCATTCATTCATACAAAATGTGAATATATATTGATATTTATAATTAGCTGTTTAAATATATTTGATTAATCCCAGAGGGGAAATTCTGCTTTTTTACACTCTGTTATAAAGAGACATGAGGACCTATGGAACTCTTACTCTGAAGAATTTATAAAGTCATCGCACCACCCTTCAGGTTTTAAAGGTCACATAATTTGCAAAATACACTTCACCATGTTTCTCTAACACTAGTATGTGTCACTAGTCTGTCTACAAACCCCCCCAAGTTAGGAGAAAAGTCCACCTCTCTCTAGAAAATGTGTGCTCAAACAGGCCGTTTGGAGAGTGTCCCTTCATGACATCACAAAGGGCAGTAACCCCTCCCCCAGGTGGATGACACTCCCACAGCTAAGTGTTTGTTCTGCCCTCTGAGTCTGCCTTCTCACCATAAACAATAGGACATGGAGCGAGAAAGACCGAGACACCCTTAGCCCTTCCAGAAAGGGGGAGTGGTCAGACACAGCTCATTTACATTTAAAGGTACAGACACAGAAACAGCCTGTTCTGAGCAGGGCTGAAATAGAAGGGTTTATAGGCATGATCAAATACAGGATCAGAGTGGATTTAGAACAAGAAAACGTAAATGTACTTGAGTACTGTACTTAAGTTACATTTTGAGTATCCATACTTAACTTGAGTATTATATTTTCTGTCACATTTATTACTTTAACTTTCATCAAACACAGAGCAGACGTCACTCAGATCATGCAGATCATTTAGTGGAATAGAAAAGTTCCATTTTCTCATTATATGTTTTAGTTTATGTTGGGTGCTAACAGCGCTGCAGAGAAGTGAGAAAAAGCAAAAATAGCTTTAGCAGCACCAGGAATGAGAATATGCTGCACAGATGCAGAGTTCAAAGGGTGTTGCACCGACTGAAAAAAAATGAATTTCTTTTCTTGTTATTGTTCCTCTTATTTTGGCGATGCAAATCTGTAAATCTGTAGCATGTGAGTTTTAAAAAAAAGTCTTCTAAATAGGCATAACCTGGCAGAATGTACACCCCTGTATTCTTGACTCCACTCATGTATCTATCATGTGTTACCATCTGCAGTTTTTCTCCCTCAGTTTGTCAGAAATGTTAAATGATCAGTCATGAACACATACTCTAAGGATTTTAGTTTAAAACCATGCAGTGAAACTATTGTTTTGAAGTTGCTGGTTTGCTGTATCGGCCTGATTTGATGTAAGGATGAAGGAGTAAATGAATGGAAGATCAGCGGGGAGTTCACAGGGGTCGTAACCAACACTTTGGTTTATTGATGAGAGGAAAAGTTGCATGTGCTGACAGTATGTTGCTGTCTGTCATCTCCTACCCCCCTCTCGCCCGGTGGTCCACTGAGGTCACCAGAAATATAAACTGACCAATGGGGAGCCGGTGCACCATAAGGTCAGGGGTCAGAGGTCAGCTGACAGAATGAGCTATTGAAAGTCAAGATCGAGCGGCCAGTGGTTACATTCCTCTGAGATGTACGCACGCCTTCATCTTTTTATAGAAGAGTCCGCTCTGATTCATCTGGAGCTTCAAAACAACCACAAGAAGAGCGGAGAGGAACGTTTGGAATCTTTTTAACAATACAAACAAGTATATTTTTAATTTTATATTTATAACACGTTTGAGTTTTGGGTTCAGACTAAAGGCTGTTTTTGAATCATCCTTACTTTGAACAACAGGGAAACATTTCCTGAGATGATCCGAGATGTTTTTCAAAGCTATCTGTGAGTCTCATCGATTTGAATTATCCCTAGTTATTTGTACTGATTGTTCATCGTTTTGCAAAGTATCATTACATCTCTTGCAAAGACATTAACAAATAAAGGGATGAGTTTGATTCTTCAACCACCTGTACAGACTGAATTTGACCCGGACAAATTGTCCCTCTGTATGTCAGTGGTGTATGAAATGTATCCTGCATGGAGGCAGAAAGATGGAGAGAGCAGACAAAAGACTCACAGTAATCTGTGATCTGTCCTGCCACACCCTGACCTACAAAGGTAACCCGACTGCTGGGGGCAACACACACACACACACACACACACACACACACACACACACACACACACACACACACACACACACACACACACACACACACACACACACACACACACACACACAAAGCTGGTTGCATCAGATACAGTCTGCTGTAACTCTACACTCGACATAGAAAGATGGGAAGACATGATGAGGGATGAAGTGTGTGTGTGTGTGTGTGTGTGTGTGTGTGTGTGTGTGTGTGTGTGTGTGTGTGTGTGTGTGTGTGTGTGTGTGTGTGTGTGTGTGTGTGTGTGTGTGTGTGTGTGTGTTTGTTCCCTCTGAAGTTGAGATAACTGCTACTCCCCCTCAGGGCTCTTCTACAGACTCACTTCTCTACATCCGACCTCTGAACTCTCTGTCAGAGTCCTCGCTTTGAAGAGGAACAGTTTAAAAAGTGTGATGTGAAGAGTCACAAGAAATCAAAAATGACAAAATATTGTAGATGTAGATTGAGAAGATCATACATTGGAGAAACTCTCTGAATATTCAAAACCTACATGCAGGGCTGTTGCAAGACATTTTAATGAATCTGCTCTTTATTTTTCCTAGAAGCCATCAAACTAAATCTAAGAGGTGGCTAAATACATTTTATCAGGAAAAAGAGAGAAGCATTTTAGATTTTTTATTTGAAAGTTTATTTCCGGGGGGGGGAAATGAGGATTTTTCAATTAATGAGTTTCTATGTTTTAAATGTCTCTCAGAATCTTTATTTTGGTAAATGTTTTTGACTTTTTTAAATACATTTCTTCATGATCTTCAAAATATATATTTTTGAATATCTTGCATGATTTTTTAAATCATCGCCTTGTTCCCATCTTTTTAACCGGGCGTGGTGTCATCCATGTTTTTGTTGGACACGCCCCTCACCTCCATGTCAGTGCCCATTGGTCAGGCAAACAAACCTAACCAGCACACCTATACATATATATATATATATATATATATATATATATATATATATATATATATATATGTGTGTATATATATGTGTGTGTGTGTATACATGTATATGTATACACACACATGTATATATACATATATATACACATGTGTGTGTGTGTGTGTGTGTGTGTGTGTGTGTGTGTGTGTGTGTGTGTGTGTGTGTGTGTGTGTGTGTGTGTGTGTGTGTGGATGCATTTGATTGGTTGTCTTTACCCTATTTAAATGAAATGATATATAAACATATTTTTGTGTGTGTTTACCTGTAACCATGAAAGTCATCAATGATGTTTTGGACAAGCGGGGAGGTCAGGGGTTTATTGACTTGTCCGGGAGTCAGTACCGGCTGCATGTGATTGGCTCTGGGGTCCCAGGTGTAGTTCCCGTGGGTGATGTTGACCCCTCCTTTTTTGCGCCGAGGCAGAGTTCCGTGAATGGAGACTTGCTGGTAGGAAGAAGTGGGAAGCTCTGATAGGCTGCCACTGCTGCCGGGAGGAAAACTGAGGAAAGGAAAGAAAAGGAGGATGGAAGTTATGCGGCAGCTCAATTTAGACCTTTTTACCTGAAACTTAAATGTACTTATACAAAAGTAGTGCCGCTCAATAATTCAACTTCTGGGCCTCGATACATGTGTGGTGGTGACTGTGTCTGCAGAGACCCGGTCCTCTGACTGGATTCTCATGTTTTGGTTTACTCGGAACGTTTTTCTGGGCGGGAAGCTTGTGTGTTTCCCCCAGGAAATGACAACGTGCAGGTGAGTTTAGAAGTGGTTACAAATCAGCGATTGGACGCGATTTAACTGGCAAATATGACGGATGCGAAACGAGGCGGCAAGGAAGAGAAAATATAATCACAGGGAGGCCTGCTTTCTGTTGGACAGGCAGTTGCCAAACACCTGTGGTTAGCTTGTGTTAGCGTGCGGTAGCTTGCAGTGTAGATACGAGGAGTAACCATACACTATACGTCCTGCAGAGAGTGTGAGCTTCTGGGGGCGATTAGCCCAGGAGGAGGGGTCCAGTTTGAATGTTGTGAACATAGCTACTATCTCCACCTTCAATTTTAAAACCCAATTTCAAGACAAACCTTCCTTTCACCACTTCACAGCCTTCCACACTCTGTATGAACTTGTTCTAACACTTCTTTTTGAAGTTGCTTGTTTAATACAGATCAATTACTATAATCTTTATTTTTTCTCAGCTTCAAGGGGAAACATCTGATGTCACACGTATTATACATCTTTTCCTTTAATTTAGCTCCACACGCTGGATATTTTTGGATGAACTGGGGATTTCCCAAGAGTCTAAGTATGGTGGGTTTGTCCAAACTATTGTGGAAGTAGCAGCAAAGAAAAGAGAAGTAGAACACTGTTTTTTTAACTTTGTTTCCTTGGGAACTAATCCTGAACATCTAGGAGCGACAAAAGGAAAAGCAGCATCTTTCCCCAGAGTTCTACCAGTACCGAACTCACCCAGGTCTGGAGCTGAGGAGGTCCATGGAGGAGGCGAGGGAGGCCTGGAGCCTCCTGGAGGAGCAGGTGCTGCTGCTGGAGACTCCCAGAGAGGAGGGGGGGACTCCAGGGTGAGCAGAGCCTCCACCCAGGGTGTGGTGGGCATGCAGGGACCTCGGCAGGCTGGCAAAACGCCCCTCAGCCATCATCCTTAACTCTGTGAAGAGACAAACACACAAAAATGATATAACTGCAACAAAACCATGTCCCCCCCCCCCCCTTTTGTATCAGTGCACTAGAAGCCAAGGAGGCTTGTCTCGGCAGCAGAGACCAGGCTCTCGAGTAGACTGAGCTCTCCTAACCTTCAGCGAGATGATCTGGCACTACCACCACCCAACATCCCTGACGCTCAGACACCACCATCGGACTGTGTCGTCCCCACAACCACCACCGTCCTTACTCATGCACGGCCTGCTCCGACCTCCACCTCAGCAGCAAGGAAGTGTGGACAGCAGGAACGAGAGGAATACAAAGAAGAAATCCTTCCTGCATCTTATCCCATCTCTTTTCTTGAGTAAGCTCTTTTTACCTTTAAGAGGGGAGGATCAAATTAAGACGCTAACGTCGTAAAGAAAATGTTAGTGAATTCACCTCACAGGTACAGGACGTCCTGAGGTGAGTGACAATGATACGCTTACCGGAGTAACACAGTTATGTAACCATGGTAACACAAGACAGGAGTGAGGTTTAATCCTCTGTAAAATAAAGACATATGATCCGACACACACACACACACACACACACACACACACACACACACACACACACACACACACAAACACACACACTGACATACTGCCATCACCGGGATGAAATATTGTGATACATGATATGCACATAAAGAGAGCGAGGACAACAGGTGCACCCACTGACCCCGGCGTCACACACACACACACACACACACACACACACTCAAATGACTGACGCGCCTTCACACACCACCATGCAAACCAATTACACATCGCCACACAGGATTCTAACCAGGAGACATCTGAATAGTTGATTAAACTCCTTCTGTTAAAAACACGCTGTGAGAAGTTTTCTGCTGGTTATGAAACAAAATGTAACGCTGACCAACCAACGCAAACTTGACGTTTAACTGAGAGTCTGAAGGCGCCAACCACTCGGGGGCCCTCAGGCCAGTAAGGGGCCCTGGGAGGCTGACAGACTTTAAACCACAGCAGAGGCTCAAAATGCAGAAAGTTTTCAATGACAGGAGGAAACCTCCCTAAAGGGGCTCCGTCTGACAGGTCTCAATCTCATGCTAAACGTTGCATTCATTGTTCCTGGGAAAAAAACAAAGATTACCAATAACTAGCACAAACAGAAAACGTCAAACAAATGTTCACTAGTCTCGTTTTTACCTCAGGGTGAGAGACTCTTCAATAACATTTCTCCTGCTGTCATAACATCATGGCGTTTGTATTTTGTAACATTTATTATATTTATATTTTGAAATGACAAGGTTTTCTTTATATTCATATTTTAAAAATAATGCTAAAGTGAAGGCATTTTTAGTTTTGTGTTTAAATGAAGCAGATGTAATTCTTGTTCTTCACTGTAAATAAATCATCACAACAAAGATGGAAGCGCAAGATGTTGCAGCTACATGGAACTTACTGTGTGAATTTAATAAGTGTAGCTGTTGTTTTTAGCGTCTTTTTTTCACAGCTGGTTTTCAAACAGTTTGCTATAAAATAAATAAATAAAGGAAACCAGACTTTTATCAAACACAAGCATTAAAACCTTTGCTTTAGTTTAATCGAAAATCAGAAAACACCACTCTGTGTATTCACAACTACTTTGAAACCAGAACATTTCTATTGCATGAAACAGACCGGGTTTGTTGCAATGATCTGATTTATACTCTGATCCCTGTCTGTAATGAGTCTCTTCATTGTGTTCTTGGTATTTCCGGTCTATTTATGTTATCTTAAGTATCCCTTTTTGTGTATCCTTACATGAAACCTTTTCATTTATGTTTTTGTTTTGTGTTTTTCTTGCTGCCAGCTTTAATAAAACCCCCTTTGCCAATAAGATGCTGCGCCTTATTCAGACTTTTCTGGTCAAATTAAAAGACAAATTAACAAATTAAGTATCTAAGTTCTTTTTTCTTTGCTCATGAGGAAGCTCTTGCCACATGACAGGCAGATATGCAGATAAAAATACATGTGACAGATAGCCTGGCAGTGATTAAACTCAGTAGACGGGTTCCTGATAAATTCCCCCCTGCTGTGTGATGATGACTCTGTCGCTGTGAATCACTCAGCAGGCAGCGGTTAGTCACACTGTACAAACTGAAATATCTTCAGCTGACAGACAAAGTCTTGGCTGAGTGGACGGTACGAGATTCCACAAACCCGGTCCCATTTTCTAATCTCATCGACCTTAAAAATCTGAGCTGAGTAACCATGCTGGTGTTTGTTATTGTGTCTCTGTTTGTGCAGCCTGATTAGGATCAGAGAAAGTGCAGAGGAAACTGAGGGGGGTTGGCGCTGAAGCAGTCGAGCTTAGTCCTGCCAAGGAGAAAGCTCTCGGCCCCATCCACCAAAAACATATCCCAAGATTTTTCTTTACTTTGTCCGGAAGGGAAGTCCTACGAGACGTTGGGGACAGATCCATGAAACGCATCCGTATCTTAAATTGATTAATTCAATTTAATTTCAAGTTGGAAGCTCGTGCCAGCTTTCCCTAATAAATATTGGTTAAAATAAAGCTCTAAGAGTTTACCTCTGGCACGCTCCCTGTGAAGCAGCCTCACTCTGACATCTCTCCATTAATGCATACAAGTCCTGTTTGTGCATGTGTGTGTGTGTATATCGGGCGTATGTGTGTGAGAAGCATGTCTCTCAATAACAGAGTGTAAAACCAGAATTTCCCATCAGGGATTAAGTATTTAAGTATGTTAAAAAAAATGATCGCTCCTGAGAAAAAGCTCAGGCCAAATCCACTAAACACAGCAGACTAAAGAAAACATCTGCTATCTTATAAGACTGCTTTTTTTTTAATATTCCCACCTCACCCACAATATAAATATCTGCCAGCTCACAGATGAATAATCATCAGATCTTATAGAACAAGGAACCCTGAATGAATCACTAAATCCAGCTTCATCAGGGGGTCAGGGCAGCTTGTGATGATGAATGTCAATTAAAATGCAAACCCAGGTTTAGAGAGGAGCAGCTGGCCACTTCAAGACTATTCATCGTGACAATTAAAGTTCATACACACACACACACTTACACTCACACACACAAAGACAGTGTAAAAGTCCTGCTAAGGCATGCTGGGTCAGAGTGTGGATTCCTCTGAGGGGCTGAACGACTACAGGAGCAGGACCTATTATAAGAGCCTCAGGGCTGGTCAGCTGTGTGTGTGTGTATGTGTGTGTGTGTGTGTGTGTGTGTGTGTGTGTGGCCCTGACCATCTGCCAGACACACACAAACACAACAACACACACACACACCCCTGCAGAGGAGAAAGGACGGACTCTCACTGAGAGAAAACACAGACACGCTGCACTTACACATGAATACTCTGCACATTCATCTTATAAATAAATACATTATTCATGCTGGAGGTGTGAAATATCTCACTCGCTCGTCCTCTTTCTATCTCTTTAACCTCCTATCTCTCCATCTTTTTTTTTTTTTTTTTACTTTAAATCTCCCTAATTTAAATCCTCCTCTCTGTCTTTATGACTCCGTCCCCGCTCATCCATCTTTCTCTTTCTATCCAGTGTCCCCCCTCCTCCTCCCCTTCCTCCCCTCCGTCATCTCCTCCCTCCTTCTGTCTGTCCGTCATGATGTCAGCTCTTCTTTAGCTTTTCCCTTCGTCATCTTCTTTCTGTCTTTTGTCCCCTCCACCTCCCGTAATAATAGACCTTTTCTTTTCTCCTCCGTCTCTCCGTTGAGCTCATCCTCCTTTCCCTACAGCTGTTCAGCTGCAAGCTTCACCTCTCTGCATCACACAAAACACACAGACAGTACACACACACACACACACACACACACACACACACACACACACACACACACACACACACACACACACACACAGAGTATGGAGGGACGAGGGGTAAAAGTCCAGGCTTCCTGAAGAAGTATTGAAACATGCATTCAACATTTACAAGGAAATGAAAAAGGGAAGCTAATTTCAAACATTTATCAACTTTTCCAAGTTGAGAATGAGGTTAAGATTGCAGTTAGTCAAACCAATGTCTGATGTGTTTCTACAGTCAACTGAACTCTGCGAATAGAAATGAGTCCACCACTGCATACTTATTATAGTATTTTTGATTATTAGTGTACTTTTGTTTGAGTCTCTTCAAAAGCTTTATACCTATATTTAAACTTCTGCGTTATGTTCTCTGTTCTCCAGTTTGTTCTTCTCCGCTCTTTTGTTGATATTGCAAGTCTTTGGAACTACACATAGCATTGATATAAAAGCATATATTCTCATTATAGCGTCGTTTAAAGGGACTCTGTTGCTTTCTTTTCAGGAGTGCATATGTGAAAACAGCTTTATTTGGTGTTGAAAAGTTCCTCCTCATACTCTGTCACCAGCTTTCAATGCAGTATTAAAGAAACAAACCAGAGGACAGCATCCCTGGCGCCATGGAGGTCATAAGGACTCACATATCGACATCAGGGTCACCGAGCAGCATGCCGTATTTGACGTCTTGCGAGAAAAAGTCTGAGGCCTGGCAAAAAAGCTTCATTGAGAAATTCATCAAGAGAAAACATAAATGAGGAATACACAACTACGTTACAGAACTGTGAAGTCTGAACGCATGGAAACCTGCCGACCAAACCTACTTTCCTTGACTGAGCTATAAAAGACAAAACATTAAGGAGTGAGTTTTGCTTTCAATTACACCAGCGTGGACCTTGGGTTGGGAACACACACACACACACACATATGCACGAGGCCTTGGGTGGGAAACAAGAGCAGATTAACAGGAAGAGGAAATGGCAGTGTAAACATTAAGACAGCAGGCAGCTCATTATAAAGGATTACTGCTAATAAAACAAACAGCACTCTCTTACTGTCCCTCTTTTTTATTCAACCTCGATCTTTCCCTTCATAATGGTCTCACGGGGTCAAAGGTCAGCACTTTTCTGATAAATTCAGTTTATCTTAATCTCTCTGGGTGTCTTTAAATGCACACACAGGTCACTCAGAAATGTTACTTTGCAGACATCAGAGGTTTTAAAGGTGGTTCAACAGGTCCCATTCAGGCAGATATCTGAGTAACGTTGTTGGATATTTGTTTTTTTGGTTAATATTTAAATGTTAAAGTTATAAAAGTCCTCTGGCAGACACAAAAACAAACTCAAAATCACACTTCACACACGGAGAGAGAGACAACATTAACATCAACAAGCCTGGGAATGAGGAGTTTCCTCTTGCAGGCCGAAAGAGCCTTCCTGCTTTGACATTAACACAAATACACACACACACACACACACACACACACACACACACACACACACACACACACACACATCAGTGCATTAACAAAACCACCCCTGGCCAGAAGTGAACAATGGGAACAACTGTCACATGACCACTGTTCAGAGCCGGTCTTTGTTAAAGAGAGAAAGAGAGAGAGAGAGAGAGAGAGAGAGAGAGAGAGAGAGAGAGAGAGAGAGAGAGAGAGAGAGAGAGAGAGGTGTCCTACTGCGCTCTTCAGTGCGTGGGCCCATCAGTGTGTGTGTGTGTGTGTGTGTGTGTGTGTGTGTTGTGTGTGTGTGTTTGTGTGTTTAACATATTAATGAGGCTGTATTAAATCCCACAAGAGAGCCTGCCCTTTAAAATTTCGGAATGTTTGTGCTCACACACACTCATCCTACACCTCTATTTGTGTGTGTGTGTGTGTGTGTGTGTGTGTGTGTGTGTGTGTGTGTGTGTGTGTGTGTGTGTGTGTGTGTGTGTGTGTGTGTGTGTGTGTGTGCATTCATTCATTCAATATGTCTACAGTTAAATGTAGAACTGAACAGTGTGGAACAAATATACACACTGACAAGTCAGAGAGTCAGTCAGAGGTGGAAGAAATATGAATAACTTCACTGGGTAAAAATCACAACAGCTCCATGTAAAGGTTTTCTCTGGCGCTTCCACACTTGCACAAAACTCCTGAAATCTTCCAGGATTCTTTTCCGGTGGGCTGCATGTGTGAACGCACTTGGTCAGATTTTTTTCCCTTTCAGCCCCGTAGTAAAATGTGTTAAGTTCGATGTGAGAACGCAGAAGCAAATAATCAGGAAAATTCACCAAGAGAAAGTGGGAGGGGGAGGTGACGTTTATCTAAAGATCATACTGTGATTGGCCTGCGATCGGTGAAATCTCTGAATACTGAAGTATTCAAACTGCTTTTAAATTTGAATTTAATTTTCACAATGCACGAATGCAGTCAAGAATGCATGTGTGTACATTCTGCTACTTAATGTTTATGTAGAAAACATTATTTACATTTTTTAACCTCTCTTGCAACTGATTGACAGATCCACAGCTCAAACATAGAAGAGACAATACATTGAACAACTAAAACTACCTGATGAGCAGGGAAATCGTCAGCCAGGATTTACACAGTGAGAAAAAAAAAATTCAAACATCGGCGTAAGGTACGGCCAATGGTGCTCAGGCGGAGAATTGTCCTCCTTAACGGCCTGATCAGAGTGATGTTTGTGCTGTCTGCGTTTGCTCTACAACCATGGAGACCTACAGGTACGGCAACACCACTTAGACAAACCACACACAGGACTACAAGAACACAGTTCACTCACTTTAAAATTGAGTTCATTCATTCAGATTTTAGAAATTAATTTAAATACTCAAGTAAAGTACAGATACTCAGAAGATGAACTTAAGTACATTTACTTTGTTACTGTGCACCACTGACCACAGAGAGAGTTTAATGCCTCTACCTTTTTCATACACTTTTGACATATTTCTTTATGCTGAGTGGAAGCTACAGGCGAAACTCGTTAAAGTGACAGTAAAGTAATTTTCAGTGTGCCACGGTGTTATTTATTTTTTCATTGCATGTTCCTGAAACCGAGCGTCACCTGAGGATGTAGGTTGGCTGTGCACGGGGCTCCCTGTTGGTCGTTTATATATTTATTTATGAGTTGAATCTTTGCTTCGACTGAAACAAGATCCACGTTTAATCTCGAAGTAAATAAACTCATGTCCCTTTAAGAATGCTAAATATCTACGTTGATTTCATTGCAGCTGCTCCAAGTGGGGCTGAACAAATCTTGAAGATGCTTTCATCTGCATTTTACTCCATGTGGTCATCAACTACCTTGTGTATGTACAGTTCAGAATCTCTAACAAGATGGCAGAAGATGGTCAAAGACAGCCAGCAGGGGAGCAACGTTTTCTGAAAAAGGTAAATCTTTGTTCAGCCCCAAAATCAAACCTCAGTCCTGATTTATATTCAAGCTTCAATTCTCAACCTCTGCAGCCAGCCAGTCTGTCTGTCAGTCTCTGTGAAGAGCACCGTCACAAAGTGTTGATGGCTGGCTGAAATACCAAACACCTCGTCTCACTGGGTCACATAACACAACCCCCCCACACACACACACACACACACACACACACACACACACACACACACACACACACACACACATGCACACACACACAGCACACAGAGAATTATCCCTGCAAGTACACAAAGTGAAGATGAGCTACATGACACTGAAGCACGATCATGTCAGCATTAATGAAAGGTTGAATCTTATCTGCTCAGTTCAGTGTCAGTGCAGAGTTTAGACCGTTTAGGCTCTGACTAACGTCTGAAACAAACTTCTGCATGTGTGTGTGTGTGTGTGTTTGTGTGTGTTTATCTGCACAATACATCAACACTACACACACATGTCTGCCTCTGTCATCGTCTCAGGGGTGGCTGCTGTTTAAAGACGTGTTCTCGTAACTTAAAGGTCAAAAACTTCAACCTGAGCAGGAGGCACTTAACCTGTCAAAGAGACAGAAAGTGTCACGCTCAGTTTGGATCTTAAGAGCCTCTAAATGTTTGCTTTGGATCCCTCATTTGAAATCATCTAACACAAGACAGATTAAAGACTATGCAATGCTTAAAATCCAATAAGTATGGGTTTTGCTGCTAACAGGTTGCAGAAAATTAAAGCTGCAATTAGTCGACCAACAGACAAATATTTTTTGAAGTTAATGAATTGTTTTGGGTGATTTTTCAAGCACAAACATCAAAAAGTCACTGTCACCAACTTTTTAAACGTAAGAGTTTGCTGCTTTAAATGGTCAATGTTTCAGTTTTTTATAACATGTGCATTTTTCAAGACAAAAGCCCGAGCAGACATGCATATATGTATATTTTATTTTATTTATTTTGCTTTCCCCAATGTAGAGGAAATCATGGAGTGAATAAATGGTTGCTTAGGGCTTTTAGACATTTCTTAGACTATTCAATCCATCATAAAATGAAAAATAAACTTCTATGAAACACTGAAGCCGTGAAACTGATCCTTACAACCAGAGAGTGTCGCGAAAAAAAACAAAAACGGAGACAGGAGAAATCTTAATGATAGATCTCGATTTTATCTGTCACATTTCATGTAATTATTTCCTGGTGGGGTTTCCACACCAGCAGCACCAATCCATGCAACCACAGTTACACCCAGTGTCTTGGGATGGCAACATATTGCTCGAAAAAAAAAAAGTCCCTGAGTAAATGTAAGTCAATGCAACGAGTAAACAATTCAGCTCAAGAGATAAGGAAAAGAAAAGACATGAGAGTGTGGGGGAAAGATTTCAGCAGCCAAACAAAAACGTTTCTATTTTTAACTTTTTCTTTAGGTGATGAAAAGTCTGAAAACTGAGCAGATGACCATAAAGCCGGTGTGTCACCTCCGTCCTCCCTGCTCTCAGCGACCACACATTCCTACACACCTACAGTGATGAACATGGATGCACACATGAACAGATTTACATTCTTACCTGTCAGCGTGACCTCTTCTCTCCTCTTTCCCGACTTTTGCTCTCAGTCTTCTTTAAGTCTCTTCAACTTCTACTGAAGTTATTCCATGTCCCAGTTTGTTTGAATGGCTGCGTATTGGACTGACTGACCAACCGGCTGGAAGACGATACACTCACGCTCCTTCAGACAGGCAACAACAAGTAGTGCTGCACAATCACAAGCCCTGCCCTCCTCCTCCTCTCTCTCTCTCTTTCTCTCTCTCTAGGGAGTGATTTGCGAGCCCCTCCTCCTGCTGCTGCTGTGTTTGGGAGGAGTTTTCTTTCTTTCTTTTTTAGCCTGATTTGTCTCTTAACCCCCCCCCCCCCCCCTCAAACCCAACACCGAACAAAAACCCTCCCTCCCCTCTCCTCCTCTGTGTTCCCTGCACAGCCTCATATTTCATGCCTCCGAGTCTTTTTGTTTGGGAGCTCTTAACGCCAAACACCACCGACTGGTCTGGTACTCAGAGAAGATTTAGATGTGACCTAATGTTGCTATTTGCAAAGAGGGGATGAGAAAAGAACAGACCTGATTACAGCGAGGTTGTGGCATGTTTGAGCAACTTGAGGTGCACTCAAGACTCATGAGGTTTAACTACTTCACTGAAGCATAAATCAGAGTTTCTAATCGGCTTCTTTTTTTTTTTGCCTTCAATCACATCAGAAATGTTTGCAAAAACGATTACATTTCACACGATGAGGAGGATGAAACAAGACGAAAAGCTCGACTCAACATAAGGTATGAGGTCATGTTGTGTGTGTGTGTGTGTGTGTGTGTGTGTGTGTGTGTGTGTGTGTGTGTGTGTGTGTGTGTTGGCCTTCAGGACGACACTCTCTCCTGTCTTTGTCCTCCTGTTCCTCTGTATTGTCTAGAGTTGATAACACCCAGACACGTGCATGTGTGTGCAGGTTTATGTGTGTGTGCGCTTCCTTTCAGACAATACAAGGAGCCCATCCTGCCACCATGAAAGCTGAGATGATTGGACGGCCCCACATTAGACTTACACACACACACACACACACACACACACAGACACACACACACACACACTCACACACACACATTGGAGTAGCTCCTCAGATGTTGACACCACATTTGTAAAGATCGAGGAGGTCGATGAAGTTCATGAGGGCCAAAACTGACCTCGTGGTGTTGAGGGTTTTGCATTTCACTTTCTGTCTCTCTCTCATAACAGAATACAACTTTAGTCCTAAAAATAAAAAGAAGAAGCAGATGTTTTAAAAACATAAAAAATACACAGACAGGACCTGATTCCAGGGGCGGGCTAGGGGTGGCCAGGGCCGCGTCTGATATCCGGGCCACCCCAAATTCCCAAACTCTAGCTTTGTTCACACGTGCACAAAAATCCTGAGTTTCTGGGATGTGCTGTGAACACAAACAGCTGATCACACAATATTATGTCTTTATCCTCCTCATCTGGTTTTTCATACATGCATGAGGGGCAGGGGGTCTCCTGAGGTAAGAGCCCGATATACGACGCTATAATAAGAATATTTTCCTTAACATGAATTCTCCTGATTATCATCATCATCAACTTTTATTATTAGACTCAAGGTCCATTTTAAAAGACATACAATACAAAAAATAAGTAAAAAAAATAGTATATTTTTAACATCAGAGTTTAACATTATATCCGGCTGCACTCTCACATCAGCTCAATCTGACTTTCTGCAGAAAAGAATACTAGAGGGCTGGCAGGAGAAACTCTGGATGAAGTCAGAGTGAAGAATTCACACATTCAGCTCCTCCTGAAAATATCAGGGCTGACACACAAAAAAACCAGGTATCAGTGTTGGGAGGACGATGATGATGGGGATATTCCTCTGTGCCTGCCATCATGAACGGTCTGTATACTTCCAGAAACAAGCAGATAAGATCCTTCATCACAAAAACATTAGTCAGGGATTATAGTTCTGCTGAAACAACAGCCCCCTTCCTCCCTCTTTTTGGAGGGTTTAGGTGATTCAGGAGATAATGACAGATTACGCTCCTGACTCACGGTACACCTTCCTGGAAATACCACCCTCACACACATAAACATGCCAAGAATTTCACATGCCAGTGTGACATATCAGCCAGTTTAACTCAAGGAAAATATGAAATTCAGCTGCAGCTGGATATTTTCACAACCAAACAGTCAGTCTGGCTCTGCAGGAGTCCAGGAGTAACTTCAAGACTTGGCTTTGACCTTCAGGCTCTCTGCCCACTGTTTAGTCATTTTGAATGGATCAAAAACTTTAATAATGATTAGATCAAGGCCTTTACAGTATATCACATGGATCTTACAGACTGCACGTCTTTTGGTGTATTGGAAGTATTTAGGATTATAGATTGACTTCCCCTGAAAGTAAGGACTAGATCCTTGTAAAGATGAAAGATATTCACAAAGGGTCTTAACCCTTAAGAGAGCTACTAAGGTGTAAAACTGTTAGGAGTAGTGAGGAGGACTTCTAACAGGATGAAGAGTGTCTCAAGTGAGGAGAAAATGTAGACATTCTTTTGAACACAACATGAAGAAGAATCTGTTTGACTCATAGCTTGGCCGAACAGACAGAAATAATTTGTGCAGACATTTTAATCCATCTCTGACTTTCTTCAGTACAAAGTGAGACGTGCACGTTGAGTTTCTCTCCGTGTGGTTACCTCCACAGGTGCATCCAACCACTGATTAAAGCTCTTTACATGCTGATGTAATGATCAGCAGGTGAAGAAGCTGCTTCACAAGTGTCCTTTGATTTTAGAGCCAGCCTCAAGTGGACACTCGAGGAACTGCAGTTCTTACCATGACACATAAGTGAACAAAGATGGACCGGTAAATGGAGAGCTTTGCCTTCAGGCTCAGCTCCCTCTTTACCACAACGGGTCGGTACAACGCCTCCATCACTGCCGACGCTTAACCAATCCCAAAAGAATATAAAAGAACCCAAATATCGTTAGATTAATGATCGGAACGGATAGACATTGTGCATCCCTAGTTCCATTAATTCATCAGACGCTCGAGAAACATAACAGGATGTTAAAAAGTAGAGATGTAGGACCCTTGGTGGTATTTCCTTCTCACTATTTATAGATGTCTTCTCTTTTATTTACAGAATGAACTGTGCTGGACAGGAAGCCAACAAGATCAAGACTAAAACTTGATCTTCAGCTCAGTCTACAGAAATCAAATGTTTACTTTACTGCAGTTTTAAAAAGGGGGTTTAAAAAGTGACACACTCAGAAAGCCATTTCCAGCACTTCCTGTTAATGAGACTCTAAAAGGCCAAGCCCTGATTTGGCACATTTTGTTGGCACGCTGCACCTCGCTGACTCACACGTTTCTGATCACTGACCACCATTCCACCTCCGGGACATCGGAGTTTCACAATTAAATAAATGGGATCAGTTACCCCACCTGCTTAAGATAGCAAGAGCTATTTGGGTTGGGCAAGAGCACAGGTTAGCTTCACATCCACAGACATGAATACGATACAGATCAAATCAATCAAATCAAACACAGCACAAAGCAAACATCAGTAACCACACAGGTGATCTCACACACACACACACACACACACACACACACACACACACACACACACACACATACACACACACAGTAAGTGCTTGTATGTTTGGGAGGTTTTGAGTTTAAAAGCAGAAACAGTTATGATGGACCTGAGGTCAGCAGGATGTTTGTTCCACAGTAACTGAAGGCCCCCTCTCCAAACTTTGATCTGATTCTGGGTATGGCTAAAAGACCTCCACCTGATGACCTGAGGGGCCGGGTCGGGTTAGAGTCTGTAGGATGGTAAATGGTAAATGGACTTGATATATAGCACTCACTGATGGTAGAGGCCTTCTATGTAAAGTGTCCATCAGAAGTAACTAATCCCATTCATACACCACTGATGAAGCAAAGGGGGAACCTTGGGGTTAAGTGTCTTGTCAAAGACACATCAGACATGTAGCTGCAGGAGCTGGGGATCGAACCCCTGACCTTCCAGTTAGAAGACGAACAACTTCACCAACTGAGCCACAGGCTGGATGACACCTTCATGTTATTGGACTTGAGTATTTCTAGTTCATTACAAACAGATATTGCTTTTTCTTACATTTTAATTCTGCTCTAGGGAAGGTTTTATTGGGTTATTGGTGTTATTCCTCAGTGAGACGATTTACTTTCTGGGCACATTTTCTTCCCGAGTTCATCCTCCTTTCTCCCTCTTCTCTCCCCCTCATTCCATCCATCCACATCTCCGTCTACTCCCCCCCCCCCCGTTCTCCTCCTCCACTCCCTTTTTGCCCGTATCGATCTGCTTCATGTCTCATGTCATGTCTTTCACGTGTGTGTTTCTGATCGGGAATAGTGTGAAGTGTAAACAGTTGGACGTTTAGGACACTCCTCATTCCTGCGAGCTCCTGCAGCCTCGGGGTCTTTCGATTGAAAAGTCAATTCATTCGAGTGGAGTGAAATCCTGTAATTCTTCTGACTCATGCGATGTTGGCTTCTGTGGAAACGATTCCTGTCAGTTATCAAATCAATCCCACATCACTGCAGAAATTGACAGGAGCACTTGCAACATGCAGCGGCCGGCAGCGATTATAAAGAAGTGTCATATCAAATGAGGAAGTTCTCTTTTAGACATTTAATACAAATTAAAGATCCCATTAGGTGTTTATGATGTAATGTATCGAAGTAGTTCCTGCAAGACAGTGACGGGATTTACAGCAAAAGATTTCAACAACTTAAAAAACACCCTCAGCAAAAAAATCCATATCAGTTTTTAGAGATC
This sequence comes from Labrus bergylta, assembly GCF_963930695.1. NCBI lineage: Eukaryota > Metazoa > Chordata > Actinopteri > Labriformes > Labridae > Labrus > Labrus bergylta. Next base: position 9,702,026 of record NC_089200.1, read on the forward strand.
AATATATTTAGAAAATTGCTCCACAGGGCTGTTTGGGATGTGGTCACTGATGATGTGATCCAGGTTGTTTTCACACCTATAGTTCGTTTGCTCTGGTCTGAACCATCGACCAATTTATTCCATTGTCGCATAATAACCTCAAGTTTGGTCTATGTTTACGCGGGGATATTTACAAGTGCTCCAAAATGTGTGATGAGTGAGGAAAAAGCTCTTTGATTGGTCGTAATTTCTTGAGGGTAAAATCCAGGAAGTAAACAAAGACTAGTTGACTCCCCCTCTCCTGGCTGTGGCTGCTCCAAAGCGATTTTCCAAATTCAAAATGGACAGACGACTACACAGATTGATGTCGCCTCTGCTCATCAGTTTTTATATTGTTTATCATTTAATGTATTGCATGTATGACACAGTATGTAGATGTCTTGGAGTCAGCAAAAGGCTTTTATCAAGACAGTTCAGGAGAAGGCGCACGTTGATCCTCCTGAACCACGACCTGCTCATCCTCAGAAATTGTTTCCAAAGATCCGTCAGGTTAGCCTGTGGTCTTTAACACACGTTCAGCATGGACGAGAAAGACACAAAAAGTCAGCACACAAATGTCCTTCAGGTTTCTTGTATCCGGGTAAGGCAGCAACAACAACAGCAACAGACGCGTTCCGGCACTAGGCCTTCATCAGCGCTGAAACCTAAAGGACATTTGTGTGCTGACTTTTTGTCTCTTTCTAGTCTTGTTGCGGTCGAGCACCTTTTACTGTGTTTAACCGTAGAGAGCGCTCCTCCTTTGCCTTTTTTTGCAGCATGGATGAGACCCTGGTTACGTTAGCTGGTTTTATCTAAGAAGTGCAGTCCTTTCTGCAGGTGGGTGGTTCATGTTCTAACTACAAATGAACCAGACCGGAGTCTGAAAAATGTGAGGTTCAAGAGGTCTCTGTACGTCTGTTTGTTTCCGCACCAGGGTTCAACTGATGGCTTTCACACCAGCGCTAATAAACCGCACTAACTCTGCAAACGGACTCAACTTTGTTTTTAACAAAACCAAACAGATTCGGAGTGAAAGCGCCTAAACGCTTAGTGTAGGTTGCACGTCTAAAGCCAAACAACGCTTTTGTGCGACCATCCTTGAAAGTAGTTTTTGTTTGAAATAAAAAAGGTGGTTGCTTTTCCCACAAGTGTTCCTGTTTTGTTTCTGGGTGTTCTTATTTCATGTAAGCCTGTTTCTTGGAACGGCATCTTCCTCTGCTCTTCGATATCAGTTTCACCTTGACATCACAGATGGTGTTACAGACACGAGCAGACGGACAGAGGATCATGTTGATGGTACACTCAGTATTAACTCTGGGTCATGTTGACGAGTCCGTCACCTTCACAGCAGAGATTATCCTGGTTCAGTTTGTCCTCTTTGGTGAGATGTAACACAAGCTATCTAACATTCAGAGGCAGTACATTCAGTGAGAAATCTCTGCAGAACACTTATAGAATGGGTTACATTGTGTTATGTATAATGTTATCTATCTGCACAGAGCTGCATGTGCTGGCATTGTAATCATCACGGGTCACTGTGTTGTCTCGTTGGTCAGAGAGAAAAGTTCATGAGAATAAGAAGGGTTTCGTACGTTTTGTTATGAGGCATAAACAGCATCAAGAAAGTTGGTGTAGCCTCATGTTTGAAAAAGGGAAGCCAATGTTTAAGTGCCTTAAATGTAATTCTTACTAGCTTCAAGCAAGGCTGCCTCAAAAAGAAGTCACTATCTTCTCAGCGGATTTAGTCACTCAGTAAAAAAAAAAATCTCCAATGAGTTTATGGTTTGATCCATTTTTGATGCAGTCAGATGAAGCTCAAGCTAAGTCTCAGCTATCCTCAGTTTCACCATTTTAAAACTCACATATAGTGTTACAATGCTGGAGGAACAAACTAAACATGGGCAAAGCTTCAGATCATGAGGTAAACATATGTGTGGAGTAATCCCAGGATGAGTCTGCAGAGGGCGCTAAACGGTTCGTTCGTGCCATAGTTGCCCAACATGAAACGAAGAATTTCACGAGCTGGCTTAAAGCCTCTATGTAAGCTGGTAAAACCTCTTACACAGGCTCTCTTCTCTGACTGGAGAGCAGCCCCCTCCCCTGGTAGCCCTGCAGCATTCTGCTAACCTGGAAGTGGGAGGGGGGTAGATTTGGCTGATGAAATAATATAATCGACAACAGAGAAAAACGTATAAAATCCCTGCTTTCCTTTAGAAAAAAAATGCTCAGAGTTAGTTTGAAGCTATAAATGTTTGTAATTGTCTGTTTTAAAAGTCTAGATTTTGTCCACAAACTAACCAAATCCTGACCATGGTATGTATGCTGTCACCATGGCAACATCCCCGTCGATGAGGGAAACAAACAAGCAAACAAAGTGTCTTTATGAAACACCTGCTGCTTCTCTCTCTCTCTTTGTCAAACACTCATGAACAATGTAAAACTGTGTGTGTGTGTGTGTGTGTGTGTGTGTGTGTGTGTGTGTGTGTGCGCGCGTGTGTTCTGGTATTCACATTACACGCTTCCTCAGCTCGTATAGTTGAGGGGGAAAAATCGTATCTGACGCGAGGACAAAACAACTGGTCGAGTTCAGAGAGACACAAGCTGAGTGAATGAATGAAGAATGGATTTATTTATAAGTTGTTCTGCAAAAAAGCTTCTTCTCATAGTCCAGGAGGAGCTGTCGAGATCTTAAAGGCAGAGCCCTTAAAAAAATAGCATATAGACATGTACGCTCATACATCACTTCTGGGCCTCCATACATGTGTGCATGTCTGCAGAGACTCTGTCCTCTGACTGGATCTTGATGTTTTGTTTACGTTGGCTCAGGACGTTTCACTGACTGAACACTGTGCAATGATGAATAATTTAATTGAGGCGTCCTGTAAGGTCATTTTTCATTTCTAGTTTCTTTTATTTTTTTACTTTTTTTTGAAAATTTGTAAACTGTAGCTCGTCCTTTTTTTTTTAGCCAAAAAGGAAAATATGTCTATTTCTATTTCATTTTTTCTAAACACAAATCAAACAACTAACCTTTTCTTTTTTTCAATTTTAATATCCAGGTACAAAAACCCTGAACACATCCTGACACATACAGCGTGTCTGCAGAACAGCCTGATGCACCACACGGTAACATACCAAACTACAACAAAATAAAAAATCACCTCTGAGACTAAAGAGCTGCAAATATGTGAAATATGAGCGCGCACGAGTGTGTTTTACTGATGCCTCCTATTTCACCCTCTAATTGGAGCATCTTTACTTCTCTCCTGCCAACGAGGAAAGTACCTGGCACACACACACACACACACACACACACACACACACACACACAGGATTTTTACTCTTGCCACGTAATCATACACTGAAGCCAGAAGCAGTGATATGATGAATTAGTCTGCTCCTGGACGCAGACTGTTCATGTGTTTTATCCTGAAGGTGCTCTCTCTGCTCTTAGTGTGTCATATGTTGAGTTAGCATTTTTTGGAGGATGCTCGGTGTGTGTGTGTGTGTGTGTGTGTGTGTGTGTGTGTGTGTGTGTGTGTGTCAAGGATACCATTAGCTGAACAAATCTCCCCCTGTGGTAATGATGGGGTGGCAGGCTGCCAGGCAGACAGATAATACCACAGTAGTTGGTGACTGAGTGATTTCAACTAGGGGCTGTTTCACCTTAGCAACGGTGCTCAACCTGCAGGTCGGGGGCCTCACCAGCAGTGACACAGTGATCTCAAGAATGTGAAGAAGTATGATGTTAAAAAAAGGGGCACCTTGTGAAGAGAGTTTTGTGGCTCTGATCACTTGTCAATCAAAAGGTGCTGATGATTTTGTGTCAGCATTAACACGATCGGATGATGCAATCAGAGAGGAGGAGAAAACAACTTTCTAAAATCTGTAAAAAAAAAAAAGTTACTCAAAAATTTCTCAGTGAATGCAAAATTCAATGTGAAGCACATGTGACACGTTTTTTTTTTTTTTTTCTTGTAACTTAATATTTATCGTGTTCAAAATCATGCCACAGTTGTTTTGGTAAAATTAAAATTTAAATTTAGAAGCTCCGGGGGTTGCTGTGCGCCCCCCATATGCGGAGGCTGTGTTCAGGTTCGAGTACCACCTGTGGCTCCTCTCCTACATGTCATTCCCCTCTCTCTCTCTCATCCTGATTTCTGAATCTATCCACTGTCCTGTTTCTAAAATAAAGGCATAAAAAGCCCAAAACAAAACCTTATTTAAAAAACAGAAACAACTGCAGGACAACAGGTCAGATGTTCCAGCGTAACATAAACGCTTCAACTGGTCAACTTGGTGTGCAGCTCAGTCACCAAGACAACAGTTAGATTTCACAGTATAATGCATGGGAAAGAAGGCAAACAAAGCAGACACACACACACACACACACACACACACACACAGAGACAGACGTACACACACAACCATGCATGCACACACACTTGTAGAAGTGATTAAACTCAGCAGGACTGCAGGCCTCAGCACTTTTCTCCCCGCTTACTGACAGCTTTGGAAGTGTTCAAATTGGTGTGTGTGTGTAACAAAGTATTGTCTACAGGCACTAGACAACCCCCTCCCCACATTGAGACCCCCCCCCCCCCGCAGGCATAAACATGTCTTTACATGACACCAACGCTATCTGTCTCCGTCTCTCCGTCTACCACAAAGGGAAACACAGAGATTCAATCACGGAGCCAGAGTCCACAACCCGATGTTACAGATAAAGACAGTTAATGTTTGGTCATCTGTGTGTGTGTGTGTGTGTGTGTGTGTGTGTGTGTGTGTGTGTGTGTGTGTGTGTGTGTGTGTGTGTGTGTGTGTGTGTGTGTGTGTGTGTGTGTGTGTGTGTGTGTGTGTGTGTCTGAAAGTGTGCTTTTGAGTACCTCTCCTCCTCTCTCGCTCCTGGAGGAGGCGTAGGGAGGTGAGAAGGTGCAGGCGGTGGAGGTGATTGTGGACTCCGACCTCCAACAAGTCGTACTCTGAGAGGTGGAGCAGATCCTGGAAAACACAAAAAATATAATCCTGAACTGTAGATATAGCCAGTGCCACCATACATCTTCATCACAGCTTCAGGGAAAAATGAATATGGTTAAAATGTTAAGACTTTAGGAAAGTATCCCTTAAATTGGTGGTTCTCAACTGGTGGGTCGGGACCTAAAAGTGGGTCAAAACGTTGTTTTAAGTGGGTCGCCAATGTGTGCATGGAAAAGAAGTTGAGTTAAAAAAAGCATGTGAAGCGTTTTCAAGACATGTTTGTTTTGTAGCATTTCTTTCTTCTGTCATATGCTTTGTACCGTTTAAGGCCCGAACTGCACAATTTTTCATTAAAGGAACCTGATTGATTTAAAAGATATCAGAAATTTGAGTCGCTATTTCTCACTGAGGTGTGGTGGAGGATCCTGAGGGTAGGCCAGTTGAGAACCAATGCTTTAAACTTCCTGTTAGGATTTTTTTTGTATGTGTCAACTTTGGCGCCCCCCTGTGGACAAAGTTATACATCTTGTATTTATGCGGATCTTTTCCTGTTGATGTGTTTTCCGAAGAGAAAAAAAACAAAAACACCCTGCTTTCTTCTAAAAGTCAAATGTGTAACTCAATCTGAATATTCACTGTGGAAAATTTCTACAAAGGCTGTTTCTTCACCAGCTGTCGATCGCGTCCGACACCTTACCTCGGGTGACGCTTACAAGATTTAGTCTTCGGCTTTTTCATGCCTTTGTTTTGGAGATAGGACAGTGGATAGAGCCAGAAACCGTGAGAGAAAGTGGGGACTGACATGCTAAAAAAAAGGGGGCCACAGGTCGGACTCGAACCCGAGTCAACCGCTCAAGAGCAGTGGTGGGTCGAAACCCCCTGTGGGGTTGCGAGAGCCTGTTAGGAGGGTCGCAAGATTCCTTCCAAAAACATTTAAGAACAGAAAATGTTTTAAAATTGCATTTTTCACCTATTAATTTGAAAATATATACAACAAAAATATGATGATGTTTGAGCTACTGTGAGGTGTTTGAATGCCCGTGTGGAGAGGCCTGATAGTCTGCAAGGCTGCGTGCAATGTGAAATGTTTTAAGCACCTCCAGGGACAATGGGGGTCCCCAGTCCCTAGCACTGTTATATTGCGAGCCCCATGTACAGAGGCTGCCGTCCTCGAGGCGGCTGGTACAGGTTTTGAATCTGACCGGTGGCTCCTTTCACGCATGTCATTTCCTACTCTCTCTCTCTCTCTCTTCATGATTTCCGACTCTATCCTCTGTCCTATCCCTCCAGTAAAGGCCCAGCAATACATCTTTAAAAACAAACAAACAAACAAACACAGTGGGACAGGTCAGTGGCTCTGGCAGAGCATAAAAAAATGCTGAGACCACTGATGACCTCCTTTCTTTCAGAAGTGTGTCGTCTCCTCCCCTCGCCCTCCCCTCGTCTTCCTGTCATTAGAGCATTGTCTTCAACACACAAACAAACACACCCTGCCTCACTTCAACACACAACATGCTATTTACACAAACGACCTCTGAAATAACCCACAGAGGGAGCAGACACAGGGTCTTTGAACCAGAACTCAACCTTGTACAGTAATGGAACTTCACACACACACACACACACACACACACACACACACACACACACACACACACACACACACACACACACACACACACACGAATGACACACACACTGTGTCATCACAGAACGCTTCTTCCTCAAACTAAAGCCTTGTTGTTTTCGTTTCTCAACAATAAGACTATTCTCTGAGTTCATCACAAACACTGTTCTATTTAGACTACACACATGTGCAGTGGGTCAAAACATGAATATGAGCACATGCACACACACACACGCACACACACAGACACACACACACACACACACACACACACACACACGCACACACACACACACACAGACACAGACACACACACAAACACAACAGTGCATAATCCGAAAACAGTAATTCTGAGTCACTACAAGATATCTACAAGATATACAAGCGTCCACAACCACACACACACACACACACACACATACCTGCATACCAAAGTAGCCAATTTCAAAAACACACACGCACACACACACACACATGCACACACACACGTACACACAATAGACTGTAGACACACACACAAAAGCTGCATTTTTTAATTTAAACTGTTAAAAACAAACTCACACATGAAGTTAGCAAGTGGTAAATACACTGCAGATGTACAGAAACACACACACACACACACACACACACACACACACACACACACACACACACACACACACACACACACACACACACACACACACACACACACACACACACACACACACAGCTGGTCATTACAGTCAGCATGCCTGGACAGCTTAGTAATAACATGTTAAGTTAAAGAAGGAGACACTATATGAGCTCTGTGATGTTTACATGTGTAACACACACCTCATGACAACATGAGTGCGTCGTTGAATTTGTGTGTGTGTGTGTGTGTGTGTGTGTGTGTGTGTGTGTGTGTGTGTGTGTGTGTGTGTGTGTATGAAACATGGCTGGCATATCACAAGCCTAATCCATCTAAAAATCTGACCCGTCCCGTCCCGCCCGTGTGTCTCTCTCGTCTCCCTCTGTGTTCAGCAGCAGGTTGACATGTTTTCTTTCTTCTTTCTGCTCTGGCTCACACGGAGCTGAACGACTAAACAAACTCCCGCAGCATCGCTCTGCAGAGTTTACACAGAAGCTGTCAGTGTTAGTTCTACCCAGCGGTATGTTGGCGTACTGATGAAAAGATGCTTTTGAATAAAAATGATGGAGCACTGTGGGTACAGACAGCACAGGGCATAAAGATCTCAATTTGAAAATGCCTCACATTGGCTCGTTCACTTGGATGACCAGCCACTTTCCTTTATTCTGGTTTCACACTCTGTTATTGAGAGACACACATAAGCCTGGAATACACACATGCACAAACAGGAGCTGTGGACATGCATTAGTGGAGAGATGTCAGCTGCTACACAGGGAGGATGCCAGAGCTGTTTGGGAGTTAGATGCCTTGCTCAAGGGCACCTCAGCAGTGCTAAGGAAGTGCCCTGACACCTCTCCAGCTACCAGAACAACTTCCAGATTATGTTCTGCACCGGGACTTCACTACAACATTGTAACAAGATAATTTTCAACTAAATGTGTCAAACATTCACTTGTTCTGATTTACTGATATATACTGCTTTTCTTAACAAGTCAGTCAATGAAGAGTATTTGGAATTTGCACTGTTTGGTGCCACCAAAAGGTTATTGTAGAAATCAGGGAATATTTGGATTTTTTTTGCAGGGGAAACTGAAATCCACAGAGCAGAGAATTAAATATTTAACAGATGCATTGAGGACAGGGAGCGCCCACTGCTCAGGATCCAATGCCCGTGTGATGTTAGGACATGGAACTGGAATTTTTCAAAACATGTTGATATCAAATAGACTTTTAAATATATTGATTCATTGTGAAAATAATTGACTTTTCCATCTGTGGTGGGATGAAATGATCATTTCACCCTTTCCCTCAGCAGGTAAAAAAAATTAAACAAACCTTGAAAAGACAAAAGGTTTCAGTCACTTTACCTGCAGTGTCAAACAAGATGTATTGCATTCATTAAATAAATATGTCGGACCATGTCACTTGATCACTTTAACGGGACCTCATCTGTAGATTAAGCTTCATATTTTGTCAAAGTTGCTATCCTGAAATGTTGCAGTTCACAATCCAGTCCAAACATATATCCTGTTCGCCACACTGAACGAGTCATTGGACTCTTTTTGTTCCTGTAGCTGTTGGTTACACTGATGATGTGGGCCCCGTTGGTTTCATGGGTTTGTTGTGATAACGAGCAGACAGAATGGCTGAGGTGCACTGAGCTGGATGTTGTTGTTTTAATATCCAGAGAAAAGAGAGCAGAGCTATACAGCTATGATGCATGGAGAACAGTCAAAGTGAGAAGGCTGATCCTGTACACAGATGTTAAATAGAAGTGTTTATATCGGAAGTTAAAGGAACAATATGTTACTTTTTCCACCTTAAAATTGTTGTTTCAAAGTCCATCTTGTAGTACAGCAACTTTCAACAGGGAGAATAGCGTCTCTCTCATGTCCACAGATCGGTTATAGCACGATGTTTAAGTTTGGCAGCGGGCCAGCAGGTGTGGCTTTACGGTACTAGCCAGTTAGCCCGTCTCTGTACTGTTTGATAAAATGGCACCAAGCAGGCAGGTTTCCTAATTTAGTCTTCAGTGTTTTATTCTTGTAATTCATTATCCTTGTGTTTCTCTCTGGTCTAGTGTGTTTCTTGTCTTGTACTTTCTTCTTGCCTCTGTGTGTGTTTTCCCTCCAGTCCTGATTACCCTGATTGTCTTCACCTGTGTCATTTGTCTCACCTGTGTTTGATCACCTCTGTGTATTTCACAAGCTGCTCGGGTGGGTTAGGGTGTGTTGACGCTCCGGAGAAGATCTGTTCAAAGTTACATTTGAGCAAAAAGTTGATGTGCAATACTTGAATTTAAAAAAAGTATGTTAACATTAACAAAACATATTTTCCCCCTATGTGATGACGATTCTGGCGTCAAGTCGGGAAGTCGGGCACCTCATTCTTTTCAGAGTTTTTCCAGTTGTTTAGCAGGTGTTCATGTGCATTTTACAACTCGGAAACTTGTTTTTCTGATGTGTCCGATACCACATGAATGCAGCAAAAGTCTCAGTGTTCCTTCCCTCTTGTTTCCTCTTTTGGACTTTGAATCTTTGTACGTTTTTTGTTGCCTTTTGCTTTTTTGTTTGTGTTTGAATAAATATTTTTGGTTTCTGCACGAGGGTCCTGCTCTTCTTTTTTTTCCCCACAAACGTGACACCATGAGGGTTAAAATATATATAAAATATGTCTATTACCAGTGTAATTACTGTAATTATTATAATTGTTGATTTTATTGTAGTGGCGTTAAGAGTAGTGCTAATATTATAGTAATGAAATTATATTACTACAATCATTATTGACATTTTTTTGGTTATTATAAATCCTATATCAACACATTTCATCACCCTGATCGTTTTGTTTCTTGTGTGTGTGTTTCCTGTAAAGCTCTTTGAACTGTGTTGTGTGTAAAGAGCTTTATAAATAAACCTGAATCTCTATCTTTACCCTCTTCCCCTTCTTCTCTGCAAGCTTTCTCCATTGCCTCTGGTAATGACACCAATGCATTCTGGGTAAACTGTTGCAGGACATCATTGAATTATTCATGTCTGATTGGTGAATCAATCTCCTCTTTCAGCCAATAGCTGCGTCGCGTTTCGACTGAGGACGGCCGTGTATCACGGTGTGTTCAGGCTAATGGAGTTTTATTACACCGCTGTAGGAAACACTCTTAATGACGACCGTTTGTGTTACCAGAATAGAAACATTTTACTGAAATACCCTGTTAAAAAAAGGATTTAAAGGGTCAGTACATCCAAACTACAAAAACACATTTTTGCACTTACCCCTCATCGACTTGGACCATTTAAGACGGTTTAAAATTTAATGTGCAGACTCCAAATAGAAAGAATCCAGAGGTAAATAATTCACAGCGATGCTTTTTGCACCACAGAAGACATTTCATAACACTTTCTTTTTATTTAGAGCAGGCAGAAATCTTTGACTGGAAACTGGACTTTATGATATTCATTTGATTTTTCCCAGGTTCAGTTTAGATTTAATATTCCCCCAAATGTCAGGTCTAGATGATTTGTTTTTCTCTTTTGTGATCAAGTTTCTATTTATATTTTCCACAGACTGTAAATATTAATGGATGAAGCCTGAGTGATGTCACCCGTCTGTTCCTGAAGGGGGCTTTGGAGTCCCATCGATCTCATCCTAACTTTCAGTCTACCTAACGACAGGCTGAGAGCTGGAGCTGAGGCGGGTTTAAAGTTTCTTGATGAACCGTTACCCCGCGCCAACCTGTCAATCAGGTCAGCTACGCGCTCTCCACCTCAGCGGCAAGGAAGTGTGGACAACAGGAACGCAAAGAATACCAAGGAGAAATCTTTTCTGCGTCTTATCCTATCTACCCGCCTATCCCTTTTTTTCTTTTGTAACATAAGAGTGATAGTTTACAAGACAGAGGGACTCACAAAAAGTCGGAGTCGGAGTCCGCCCATCAAAGAACAACTTATTTTCAGTCATTTTAGGGCGCTCTTACAGAAGCAACGTTGTTCCATACTGGGCTTTAGCATGATTGCCCCCTCACACTAGTCAGATGAACTGGACTTTAGGGGTGTAGCGTGCTTAGACACTGTATGGATTGCTTGGTGTGAGTGAGCCCTGGGAGAGACTCAGTGCTTTTTCTTGGGGTTTATTTCACTGCTGGCTGTAAAGCAAGTTGCCACTCGGGGATAATTAAGTTGACTTTGACCTTTAATTACCAAGTTTTGGAATTTGCTCCTGTAACTTTGAGGGTATGTTAGGTCTACTGACTACCTCCTTCAGAGTTTCCTGATGAACAATCAGGGTATACATAAATCAGTGATTTATTCTCTGTTTCTGTGTGTTCATGTGTTTTTTTGTTTTTACCTCCACACCGTCATATTCCTGCTCCAGCGCTGTGCAGTACTGCGGCAGTCCCAGCTGGCTCAGCCACCGGGAGATAGACTGATGCTTCATGATGACACATAAACACACACGTGCATGAACGCAGAGTCACTCACAGACGGGCACTCACACACGTTAGTTCTCCTTTTAGGTGGAACCTGAAACAAAGAAAAGAAATGGATCATTTTACAGGAGATGACTTTTAAAACCTGTTAACCAGCCTACAGTGAACGTCCAGAAAAGCCCTGCGCTGAAACGACTTTCTCACACCAAGGCCGTTCTGTAGCCAAGAACCTTTATCAGTCTTACGGGCCGATTAGCAGCAATATTACAGACTCTTTAATGCTGTAAACACCCGAGGGTGACGATGCCTAAGTGTCAACAGAAGGCTGATACCGAGAAGGAGAAATCAAACCTCGTCTGTATCTGCCGTCGGTCCAGATAGAGACAAGAAACACTAAACAGACCGTTCAGCGAATATGGAGCTAGATACTGGGAACAGGAGCAGATATCACCCAAACACCCGGGCTCATTACTACCTAGAACCATATTTACTCAGAAGCGCCCTGGGCCATCGCTACGGCAACAAATATGCACAATATAAACACATGAACACGAGGTGATGAAATGATGAATACAGACGGAGCCTGAATGCTGAGATAAAGCTCGGAAAGTATGAACAGCACATAACTGAGGGGATAACTGCGGAATAAGAAAACGGGAAAAAAAACACAACAATGTGTGTTTATTCTGAAAATTAAAATGCATTTTATTTTGAAATTTCCTTCACTTTTCTTTCTTTTTTAAAGTTATTTTTGGGCCTTTTTGACTTTATTGGACAGCTGCTAAAGAGAGGAAATGTTGGGAGGAGAGAGTGAGGGATGACATGCAGCTAAGGGTCGAGGTCGGATTCGAACCCACCGCCGCTGCGACGAGGACTGTTAGCCTCTGTACATAGGGCGCGCCACATAACCGCTAGGATAGTACTTTATTGATCCCCAGAGGGGAAATTCGGGATTTTATCGGGCTTTTATCTCTTGAAATGTGCTTTTCTATTTAAATTATGAGAACTATTAGTGGGGCGTTTTTCTGAAAAAAAGGTCAAGTGTCTTTTCTTTTTACATTTTATTTGTCTACAGCGTACCTGCAAACACAGAACTGGATAGAACCGAATCAAATAGAAAAAAAATCACAGGTGAATACCTCGAATTATGAGGGATATGACACAAGCAAGCTCAGGGGAACAGCGAGGAATGGATCGGATTTTGATCGACTTGGTTTTCTGATTTCAATCCATCAAAATAAATCCTTATCCATCCTAACCCATCCATGGGACCAGCTATAGACATCTGTGCTGAATAATGTAATCTATCAACCATAAAGTAAGATGTGAGCATCTGAAACTACTCAGTGTTTGAGAAACGTCTCGTAGAGGGATCTGAAATATACATCTGTCCTTGAAGGCATCCTAACAGTATAATGAAGAGGTGTGAAGGTCAATGTGGAGCTCACACTCATACTTGAGTTTAGGGATGGGATGAAATATTGATAAAAGGTCATAAAGCAGTCCTAACTCATGTCATATATGATTAGCGCATGTCTGGTGCCAATTATTTTTTATTGGAACATCGCTCTTGACAGATTTCCCTGCCAATTTGACTCAACGTGTCACACTACTTCATGACTCCTCACGGTGATGCTTATGACATGACGGTAACTTTGAGACGTTAAATGAATAGAAGAAGTTGAGCGCAGGATGAGAGAAGAAAAAGAAAAGCAGCAGGATGAGGACCTGTGCCCACTAAGGAAGCCCACACTGCATTGTGTTATTAAAGGCATTGCACACATATATGTAAGGAGGAGGGGGTGTACTGTCATGATGCACATGTGTGTGTGCATGTGTATGTGTGTTACTATTCATGTGTGTGACTGAGCACGTGCGGTAGCCCCACTCCCACTCAATCACTTAAGTGATGTCACAGAGATATACATGATGTCACTGGCTGTCACTAAAGGTTGTTAGACCCCACAACACACACACACACACACACACACACACACACACACACACACACACACACACACACACACACACACACACACACACACACACACACACACACACACACACACACACCACACACACCTCCTTCAATCATATCAATCTCCTCCATGGCTGTGTCATCATGTAGATTAGAGAAGTAGTCGTTCATACAGTATATGGACTCCCGTCAGCGTCCTACAGCGTTTTTACTTTAACCTAATGGAGATCTGGAGGTCGTCCAGGAGGATGACTGACCTCCATGTCCCACCAGGAATGAGCTTACAGACACTGTACCAAGCAGCAGAATGACTATGTCACTCCCGCTGGAATCTAATTTAATACCACTGTTAGAATATTGTACAATGAATTTATCACAGTTTCAGCTTTGCCTCTCCTCATGTTTACTCGGATGATGATGATCTACACTCGACAAGAGGCGGCAAAACTACAAACAGTCTTTACCCAGGGTCAGATCCAGTGTGTAGAAAAGACTAGCAAAACTAGAAGTCCTGGTGCAACATCATAGCTGGAGTAAAAAAAAAAGAAGAAAGGAGTGAGTCACCCAGACAAGTCACCTTGTAAAAGTGTGCACCCCAAGCTGCAGTGATGCTTGTAAATACTTAAAACCTCCCTGACTCATCTCAGCTTAGAGGAGAAAAAATCAAAAAGTATTTTCTTTTTTTGCAAAGATAACTGCACCTCCTATCATGTTTAGAAGAATATTAGAACTTAAGTGATCAAAGTTCAGATAAAATAAGAGTACAGAGGCTCTCTAAGCGGACATGCATCCAAATATTTTATTTACTCTGGTTGTGTAATGGGAAAAATGTATTTTGTTTATGTGTTAAAATAATTCTGTTGAGTACTGTCTGACATTTCAAGAACTGCCAGGATGAATGCATGGACTCATGCTCTTCTTCTGTTTAGGTTGATTGTGTTAAATTGCTTCCTCCTTGACATGTATAAAAGGAGTCTTCAGGGTCTCTCTCATTTGAGTTTCTCTACAGACTGATCACCATGATACACTCTGTGCAGTCACTCCTTGCAACTTCTTCTCACTTCACTGAAAAATGTCCATAACAGTTGCCATGTCTTGGACACTGAAGCTTCAGTGTTTAGCCAGCTCTGCATCGGTCTGTAAACCTTTCTGCCTTCTAACCTCTCTCCATTTTTCAAAAGCATCTCCAATATTGATCTTAGTTTGAGCACGTTTCTGCTCGTGGAGCGTATTAGAAACATGCAGAGGATTTTTAGGTCGGGTACAATCACTTCTATCTGAACCAGTTCTCTTGCCCGCTTCCATCGCTGCAACACCTATTGGCGTTGGGTTTTTTTGTGCATGAGATGCGATAAAATGCTTTGAAAACGTGTATTTCCTATGTTTTATTTTCCCGTCTGTTAAGGTTGAATTGTAATATAAGTGTGCTTTGTGAAGTTTGCATGAAATCACTTTATCTCTTCTTCTATTTGATGCCACCACGAGGACGTCAAACTGCCTGGTCTCACTTTCACTAATTCAAAAGGGATATCTCACAGGGAGAAAGGTTTCAGTTCACCACTGCACTCCATATGATAACCATAAAAATGAGCCATTAAATCTTACAGTCAAACAACTGGGGTTAATTGAGGAGTATTTGCAGCTGAGTCAGGAACACCCTGTCTGTCTACAGCTCTGCTTCGGTCTACTGTACACAGATTTAAGGAAGCTTCCAGCATCTTTGAGCCAGATGATGCATTTAAGTAGGGTGTTTAGCAGCTGTTTGTCGTTTTAAAGTATTGAAGCTCGTCCCTGATAGTGCGAGCAGTTCGTCTTGTAAAAAGTTCCAATGGCTGTTCCATGTGGCTGGTTGAAAACTTCTGAAAGATCAGAGAACATTTACTGACAAACTAATGAAAATGTGTGTTGGATTTGGTGGAAGGAAAGCAGCTCAAGGATGTTAAGACGCTGCTCGCTATGAAACAAAACTTTTCATTTAGTTGCATGTCCGTTGGGGATGTCAGATTTCCTTTTCCTGGAAAAGAAAGAAACACTTAGTCCTCATAAGACAGGCGAATACTCTGTCGGGATGCTACAAAAAATGGCCTTTGAGAAAGATTTCATCACATGGAACTCCTCCTGGTGATCACGTTTTTATAAGACTAGCATTTTCTCCTTTTTGTTTCCAGTGGAAGGACATGGTTTGTACATATTCCCGATAGTGCTGAGAGGACGAGAGAAAAGAGACGAGGTCAGCACTGATGAGTAGAAGAGGAACGGAGCACAGAGGAACGATTTTTCCCAGGAGAAGCAGTACACAAGTTCACGATCCAGAAGACTAAACCCAGAGTTTCCCTTGAGGGTTCTTCTTCCGGACCGGTCAGATCCAAGCTTCATGTCCTCTCATCCCTGCTGGTTTGACCTCAGCTTTTTTCCCATGACCACATTTCTCTGGTGCACTGTCAAAGTGTCCATTGTATTATAGAATATAAATTGGCCAATTCCAGAATCCCTCTCACTAAACAGGCCTGGATATCTGACATCAGACAGGCATGAAATACCCAAACAACTATGGCAAACATCAAACTTAAAGTCCAGAGCATGCAGGACAGCATTAGAGGACTTTTCCATTCCCTCAGTCTCTCTCTAATGCCTCTATTGGCTGCCTTCTGTAGTCCAAGGGCGTCCCCTTTTTTGCCAATCACATTACACTGACACAATCCAACCAATTGAATTAAGCTGCAAAAATAACACCAGCATCACCACTCAGCCATTTCCAGCTCCTGTGACAGATCCAGGCATCTGGATGTTTGATTGTTTCCGATGAAGGACGCTATGCAAAGACGGTAACTGAGTTATGGTCTGAGGTCACTGTGACAAATATTCCAGGTTAGTTCAGGTCTCCTGCATGGCGGTGCAGTGGTTAGCGCTGTCGCCTGACAGTGAGGAGGTTCCTGGTTTGAATCCCTGTGGGAAAGGGGCCTCTCTGTGTGGAGTTTGCATGTTCTCCTCATGACTCCAGCACCCCCGCGACCCGAACGGGAAAAGCTAATGAAAAAGATAATGGATGGACTAACAAAAGCATGTGCATCAAGAACAGACATAGATGCATAACAACCCAAGTTAATTCATCCCACCTGAGGTCAGTGCAAAAAAAGTTAGCACATATGGCTCAACCAAACCTAAAGGAATGGCTTGTTTTTTTAAGTGAGGTTGTATGAAGTATTTGTCAACAGTGTATTAGCCACAGGAGATGGCAGTCAGCATGGTCCCTTTGTTGAGTAACTGGTTGAAGGGCTGGCACAGAAGTTAGGATATACAACGCTGCAGACAGGCCATTTGTCCCATAAAATGTAGGTAATTTAAAGTTACCATATTCTCCCCATTTTCACCTTTCATGTTGTCCAATCCGTGAAACGTGTAGAGTAGCTTCGCATGATTTGCGGATTAAAAACCTCCTTAATACTGGCGTCAGTAAAAGTCTCAATTTCAGCCTCTGCCTGAAACGGTTGGTTTCAGATGCTGTGTCTTTAAGTCCCCCCTCCACATGTTCCCACTTTCTTCTGATTGGCCCAGCTCTCTGGAAGCACTCCGGGGGCAGATTGCTGCAGGGCTGCCACCGGAGGACTGCTCTCCAGTGCTGGGAGAAAAGAGCCTCTACGGGTCTTAAACGTCATACTCAGAGGCTTGAATCCATCTTGTGAAATTCTTTTCATATCCGGGGAACTAACGCATGATTTGCACGACAATCCATGTAGCTCCCTCTGCAGGCGAATCCTGGGATTACTCCAACAAACATTTACCTCATGATATTATATTTTGGCTTCTGTTTTAGCTGTTTTTATTTTGTATTTTCTTTTTTCTTCTGTTGTAATAACTTTTAAATGCTCTCATGATGCCTATGATGTGTTGTGTGAAGCACCATGAATGACTTTGTTGCTGAAATGTGCCTCGCATTGAAGAAAGTCCCAGATAGACTAAAATGAAATAATTTATCCTTCTGTTCAACCGCTCTACGTTTCAGAGAGAGTATTCTCAATCAAGAATCTTGACTGTGAGCGAGTCCTTCCTTGCTGTAACTATTTAGGAACATGAATTAGAATTGTTTAAAACAGATGCTAACTTTGCCCTGAGGCATCAAGTATCGACAGCCATATCAACACTCTTTGTTTTTTTAGCTGCACCAAACATCATCAAGTCAAAAAGCGTAATAATAATCAAACCCTGACTTCCAACTACAGGACTGCAGGAATGTTACCGATTAGGAGATGCTCTGTGACCTCTCCTGAACTGTTTCTGAGGCGTAAATATGAACCTCTGTCAGAGGTGCGATATCATTTTCTCCCTGTGGTCGTGCGTTCGCCTGGAGAACGTGTCTGAAGCTGTCTGAGTGTGTTCACCTGAAGGTTACAGTATACCTGCAGAGAAGCAGCTGGGATATGACAGCTGCTTCTCTGCAGGTATACTGTAACTCAGAGAAGATCAGGCGAGACTGGATAACTACTGTTTTCTGCAACAAGAAGTTCCTCTCCCTTTTGCTTTTCTTCCTGTCTTCTAATCCTACAAACTTATCGTGTGTCTTCACTTGCTTTTTGCTCTTAGCTCCTCCTACAATCCTCCCATCAAATGTCCATCCGTTTACTCTGCAATTTCCTCTCAGACACTTTAATAGAGAGTTAGAGACACTTCACAGCCTTCTGCATTTGATGCACAAATGAGCAGAGATGAAACCGTCGCCTCTGGGGTTTGTGGCTTTGACAACTTCATCTAGCTCTCTCTCTCTCTCTCTCTCTCCTTCTCTCTTGCTCAGCCACACAGGTGCATATCAAGCATGGCTGGGCTTGCAGTAAAGTAGCCACACAGCAGCAAACATCTTATTTGTGTGAAATGTAAGATGACTTTCACTGTGTCTGCGCTGCAGGCGGAGGAGCTGGTATCACACAGCACCATCAAATCAGCACTTTTCATTCAGCTTGGATGTTTACCTCCAGGATGTTGCATTTTTCTCTCTGAACTAAAACTGATTACAATGCCCCCTTTAGAGGCACATTCCCCTGTTTTATTGGCTACTTAACGACATGTGTCTGCATTTATTATACAAGCCAGAAAGGAACGAAGGACATTACACTTTGGTGGTGTAATTTATCCCCAATAAAGCTATACGTTTCCCATTTAAAGAACTCTCATTTTGTTTGAATCACTAGACTGACTCTAATTATTATTATTATCTTTTGAGGATCATTCTCATAAAGATTCAGTTCAGATTGTGTGGGTTTAAAAAAAACAAAAACACACGTCTGGTCCAATCACTGAAATATGTTCCAGGAGCTGTGAGCCAACATGTTTCTGTGCACCGTAAAACACAGCTTGTTGGAAATACATATAATAATCTAGCTTGTCATCACTCGTATGGAATTGAATTCATTTTAAGAATCTGAAAAATCTTATCAGAGTGCTTAGCTTTGCAATGAAGTCTGGCAACATATTTGCAATGTGTTTTAATCATTTAATCACACTTTTAACTAAAACTTTTATAATATTTGGTTATTTTCTGCACTTATGTTATAGAATAAGTATGAATTTATGCTTGAAAATGTCTCAATTTTTCATCAAATGTAACTTGCCTGGTGATAACAACTCACAGATATGAGGGGAAGAAGGAGAAGGGAGGTATAATTTACATGACTCAGCTCTGAGGTAAGGGCATTCCTCAGGGAGCTGCCTTGCTTCAGCACATACTGTAAACCAAAATACAGCTGAAAAACATCTGTTTTTCTGTGAGGAGAACCATGGCCCTATGGTGCCCCAATGAGAAGAGGGATACTATTAGCTAAAATGTTCTCTCAACATGAATCCCAAAAGGTTAAAATGCAAAAATAGCCATTATCTTTCAATGTATTCTCTGTAAAGTTGGATCTATTTCATGCAGTTTATTTTCCAACATAGGACTCTGGTACAAAAGTGCATCTTCTTAAAATTCCTTGAGGAAGAGAAGATATAGCTCTAATTTTTAGGACGTATGCTCCAGTTTGTGGTCTGATTAAAAATGAATCTGAAGTCAAGTTTCCTCCATCGTTTCACAGCAACAACGTGCAACCTCCCAGGTGAAGGCATCGACAGTCTGCATGTTTTAGGCATTTCTTCATTGTTCTCCAAGAAATAAAAAAGTATCAAATATGTCAAAAGGCTGTTTTAAAAAAGCTCATAAGTCTTACCTTGTGGGGGGTTGCAGAGGCACCGAGCCCGTGCAGCGTCTCTGCGTGCACGCTGCACACTTGCTGAAGATGTGATGCAGAGTTAAAGCGCTGATAATAGTTCAGGCACGTTACGCAGGTTAAGGTGATAGTCCGGTTTCCATCCGTGCAATGAGCATCAGCTTCAGTCGCAGTCGACACTTCTGCTGAGGTTTGCAACGCAACTCAACCTTCATGCAGCCTACCTGTCAACACTGAGAGAGCGAGAGAGAGAGAGAGAGAGAGAGAGAGAGAGACAGAGAGAGAGAGAGAGAGAGAGAGAGAGAGATGCTGCCTTCACGGACCGAGATAAACTTGGTCTGCTGGAGGGCAGAAAGATGCAAATCAAGGCAATTATAATTAGTCAGAATCCCCCCCCCCCCCCCCCCCCTCCTTTTCTGCAAAATAATCCGGGTCCCAAAGGGTGACTTCCTAGTTCTTGATTGTAGCCATATCCACATGAAATGACCCCTAACCCTTACCCTACTACAATCAGATAAGTAGACTAAAGGATAGTGCATAAATGCTGTGGCTATATTGATTTAGGGACCATGGGGTGACTTCCTTGTTTTTAATTGTAGCCTTGCATCAACACTGAATGATACTATAATCAGATAAGTAAAGGATAATGCCCTTTAAAGTGTCCAGTTTAAGGGATTTATAGAGAAAATCAACCCCCGAGCCATTAAAGGACCCCTTAAGGTGTCAATAACTGCAGTTCCTCTAAAGGCCACCTGGGGGCCTCCTCAATTTTTAAAATGTCCAACTTTAAAGCAGAAACAAACATCTTTGCAGCCTGGTACAAAAGAAACTTTGGGTCTGAATATTAAATAATATTTGTGTCTTTCTATTGCTCGTTCTCGCCTATGGTTCTCCCATTTAAAATATGAGGACAGGTGCAACAAATAGGCTACGTCTTTAGCATTATAGCAGGTAAAGAGTAGGCTACATATTATCCCCCTTTTCCACCTTTTCAAACTGTCCCCTGTGGTCTAAATGAAACATCTGTGCTGTGCTTTGGTCAAAATATAACATGAATCAAGCACCAGAGGAGGTTTGTGACCCTGTATAAACCAGCTCTCTCAGAACGCTCCGTTTTGGTGTGTGTGTCTCTTTAAATGCAATGAGCCCCTGCTGAGTTTTCCTGGTAGACATTACTCCTCTGTAGCGAGAATAAAAATGGAGGACCTGCTCTAAAGTTTTGTTTTAGGCTGGGGGTGGAGTCCATGGGTGGAGATATCAGGGTAGGGGAGGGGATTTCTTTTAACAGAGATCCCACTGTGACATCACAAGGAGAGCACATTTGAAACGGAGCATTTTTCTCTGTTTTGTAAGACTTATGCAGACCACAAACAAAGGACTGGATAGATTTATTTCACATTTTGTGGGTCAGTAGACACTCAGGTTACCCACATGTATGTTCAAAAACACTGTACAAGTGGATTTTTCTCTCTCTCTGTACACTCTGATTCCTTTCCTTGGCTCCTCTCCTCTCATCTTCCTCCTGGCCAAGTTGGAAGTAAAAGACAGGTCAACATGCTTTAACAAACATCTGTAAAACTGAGGTGTGAAGCACATCTGCATAATTTGTCCTAAAGTTGTAATTTTAACAGTTTTAACACAACTTATACCAACTTATATTCATGTGGATTGCTCAGGTTATATGCAGTGAATGAAGATACAAAAAGGTATGAATGGATACACTCCTCCAGTAGAAATAAGTCTCCTCTCTCCTCAAGATGCTCTATGGGAAATTCTTCATCCTTCAAAACGACAGGAGGATGACGGAGGGAGATGACGAAAAACCCCAGATCGTTTTAAATGACAACAATTTTGGTACTCAAACAAAACATTATGGGAGCCCTACAGACATGCATTCACAGATAATATTTTGAGTTTTTCTGTGATTAGCAGTAAATTTCAGTTGTTTTCTGAAGATCTCTGCTTAATTATCCGATTAACTAGGGATAGAGATCCAGTGACAGCGAGTCGTTTTCTCAAAACCTCAAGAAATTAACAATTTTATCGAACTTATCTCAAGATTACACTTAAAGAAGTCGAGACCTTGATAGAATAATCGGACAATACTGGTTATCATAGGAGAACAGAGTACAATAAATATGGATGTATGTCCATGAAGGGCTTTCGTACAATAAAACCCACAAAAAGGAATTAAATTAAATTAGATTATGGACCAAATAAACTCAACTTTATCTATATAGCACTTTAAACACAACATAGTTGATCCAAAGTGCTGAACATTGCAGAAAACAAAGCATTAGAAAGTAACAGACAAGAACAACAACAAAAAAAACAAAAAACAAAAAAACAACAAAAAAAAGAAAAGAACAAGTGACAACATCAATAGTGGGAGAGAGACGGATGTCTGGAGGCAAAGAGTTCCACAGTTTTGGTCTTGCAATTAAAAAAGCACGATCCCCATTGGCACCTTGTCCTGTATCTATAGCACTGACAGAAGGTTTTGTGCTGATGACCTAAGATCTCTCACCGGCTGATATGGGGACAGGAGGTCTGAGGGGTAAGCAGGGGCAAGTCCATTTAATGCCTTAAACACAGTAAAACATAAAGAGCTCTTACGTTCATATTTGACACACAAATATCAACAACATCTTAAAAAAATTTGGCACTTCTTGTATATTTTTGTCCCCCTTGTGACAGTTTTCAGTATGTGCAGCACTCCTGGCAATGTGAACTACAAAACACATGACAGATCATGAAGAGGCTTTTATTCTTTCCTCAATGCATATCTCCACCTGCTGGACACTGTGCAAAATGCTCCTGCAAAATCAGAGTGCAGTAATCTTTTATAAATTGTGTTAAGTATCCACTTAACTCCAAGGATGAATGTATTAGAAATTGGTAGTTAATAGGAATTAACTTCTTTAGAAGTATTTTTGTTTGTAGCATCATGACCAGATGCTGAAAGCTCCTCCATTATGAAAAAAAACAAAACAAAAAATAGGCCCCACTGCCTCTCCACGCAGCAGGCAATGTTCATGAAGGCAGGGAAGCAGACAAAACTACATCTTCAAGCAGGATTGGCAGATAATGGCTGACCTTGCACATCACAGAGACGTCATTGCGACCACATATCGTCATTCTGACAGAGGCCTCAAGGCAGCTTGCCCTGGTAAGAGTCGACTATGCCCCAGGAAGACCGCATTGAAAGGGAGCTGGCCAAGTACCAGGGACTTCTGGAGGATTGCCGGGCACAGAGGGGTAGGAAGCACACTGCCATCCGGTGGAAGACGACTGCAGTCTGCTCTCTCAGAGTCTACACCCTGCTCGGCATGAGAGGGCTCTTGCAGAAAACGGCCATCAGGACTGCAAAGGAGGCAGAAGCAAAAACCTCCAGATGGCTTTGGATGAAAAAGGGGTGATCCATGACATAATGCTGCTGGGATGCAAGTGGAGGCTTGATCATCCCTGGAGAGGGTGTATGATGTTGAAACACCCAATAAACATCACTGGAGATGCATCCCAGTGAATCTGCAGGATGTAACGTCCATCCAGTGAAACATTTATTCATGTATTCTTAGTTCGTTTTCAATATTTAGTTGAATTGAGAGTTTAAAACCAAGACAAGAACGCAACATGACCATTTCTCAAACATCACACAGACAACAGCTTCAGTGCAAGAGTTGGATTTTTATTGTTTTTAACCGTCAACACAATCAGCAGAGAAACAAGGCATGACAAAAAGACAGAAAGAGACGTGATGGAATCAGATTTTGTTGAAAGCTGCTACGTCGACACTCTGGATCTGAAACAGACCAAACACAAGGAGACATGAATTTTACAATATGTGAAAGCAAAGATTTCAAATGTGCTTTTAGTTTCCCCAAAACAGTTTTGTTCCTTCATGGAGAGGATTTTAACTTACATAGTCTTCAAACTTGGTGATTTCCTCCTCCAAGATGTCTGTTCCCACCTTGTCGTCCTCCACCACACACGCTATCTGGAGCTTCTTGATGCCGTAACCCACCGGGACCAGCTTGGACATTCCCCATAACAGGCCGTCGGCTTTGATGGAGCGCACACATTCCTCCAGCTTTGCCATGTCGGTTTCATCGTCCCACTTAAAAAAATAAGGCAGGAGAGGTGTAAAGTGTCAGAATCTGTAAAATGTATAAAGCCTGTTTTTTATTGTTAGTTTGTTAGAAATGTAGGGTTGACTTACAGGTTTAACGTCCAATAAGATGGAGGACTTGGCGATGATGCTGGGCTTCTTGGCCTTCCTCTCGGCGTACTCTTTCAACCGCTGCTCTTTGATTTTCTCTGCCTCTTCGTCTTCATCGCTTCCAAACAGGTCAATATCGTCATCATCATCCTCTTCTTCTTCTTCCTCCACTTTTTTAACCGGCGCGCTGGTCTTCTGCTGGACGGCTGTGCCCTGAAAAGGGTTCAATATAACCACATTCTTAGAAAAGAGGTCTGTGGTGGTGGACTGCAGATAAAACTCAACACAAGGACCCAGTTGTTAAAAAAGAGATGATTGGATCTGATCTTGAAAATAATCCTGATCCCAGCAGAGGGCAGTATTCAGATTGGATTGAAGGAACAAAATTAAATCATTGAAGGAGGTCAAACAAAGCAAGGTTTTTAAAATTATGAGGAAATGTTTACACATTCTAACCTTAGTTTGATATTGAAATGCTGAAATGCAACCCTGACATAAAACATGCTGTATATTAAAAACATTTGAAGATTCTGTCCCTATGAAAAAAGAAAATCACCAAGATGCTGTAAATATCAGATAAAACATTCAAAGCAGCAGTCATGGTCTGTTATCCAAACTGCTTACTTCACTACTAATACATACTGATTTGGCCAAAAGGCAGTATATTTAGTATGAAGTCCCATTTAGAGCACAGGTAATCCAGATTTGGCTTCCATTAAAAGTCGTTATCTGGACCAGGTAAAATGGATTACCTGATACTGGATAGTTTCCATGCACAGATCATTCTCATCCAGGTTTTAACTCTTTTGAACAACGGGGCCCCAAATGTGTGCTTTGATGAAAACTGCAGGTGTGAACTCACATTTGTGTAGGGGACTGAAGGAGCGGGAGCTGAGGTCACCGCAGCAGGAGAATTCTCCAGAACAGATACCCGACACTCCAGTTTGGAAAGAGCGGCCCTCAAGTCTTCCACCACTACAGAAACGGAAACAAAGGAGATGATCATAACCACTGATGAAACGTTCATTTAAAATCAAGCACTCTGATCAGCTGTCAAATTTGATGAAACATAAATGAAGGTTCAGTCAGTTATTTTTTTTATGTTCAATCCTTGATGATTGACAGTTGCAGCATCTTGCGATATATATTTTTGTCCACATTCCTTAGGCTTGGTAGTTTGTCTTCATAGAAAATAAGCTGATGACCATAAGTCATGATTAACAGACTTAACCGTTCATTTGGACTGCAAGTACAAAGTACTAAATAAATACTTAAGTGCAACCTTTCGCTTTTGCTCTGATTCCCGAGGTTATGTAGGATTTTTTTTTTCATTTGTTACTTTGAAATGTGTGTGACGAGACCACTCCATCTACCTAACAGTTTCATAACAATCATCATTAAAAGGAAGAATGCTCCAGCATGAAACCAAAACAAACAAAAGAATAGCGGAGGGGTCACTGTTTGGCGACACCTCCACTATTCTAAAGACGCTTATGTGACATCCAAATGATCAGCGAGTATGTTCTTCTTCTTTTCTCTAGTCCTTGACTAAAACAGCTTTTATACACAAGGCCGTCCAGTCCATGTTAACACAGCTCTGACAACAGTACAACTGTCGGGACTCGAGCTTCTCACTCTTTGTAGACAGTCATGACTCAGAGACGTTTACAGGATATACTTGATTTATGCTGTATCTTATGTGTAATATGTCGCGCGTCCTTCCTTTGACACACACTAATGAAGCCTTATTCTTAAGAATCTTGATTCCAAATATGTTGAACTTTTAACTCAGAAGTAATTAATGAACGCAGAATGTGTGAAAAAGCAAATAGCGGCTCTAAAAATACACACCCTGTGCTTCAGGAGTCTAGACATGCAAGCAAAGAAAACAAAAGCACATTCATAGTTTTAGAAGTGGACAAACAAAGGCACCTTTTTGTAAGCTGTGTTTCTCCAGCTCCAGGCTCTTAATTCGACAGACCAGCTCTCCTTGATCAGCTGCACTGCTGCTCTGCTGCTGCTTTGGGTAGACACACAGAGAAACAAAATCAAGAAAATTCAATGAGAGCAATATCTGCAGGCCAAATCACACAGTGAGTCTTTTGATCACACTCAGGACTAGTAGACAGAGTGAACACAAAACACACAGCCAGCGTCCCATTTCAGAGACGTCTACAGCCTCAGACAGTAACACAGGGGCTAGAGTCTGACAGCAATTTCAGTGAGAAGCAGCTACTTGGATCGGGTTTGCAAAACTCCACACACACACACACACACACACACAAAAAATCATCTAATGGCAAAAAAAAAGCTAAGCTAAGGGTTGTACTGTAATACACTGGAGCGTGGATGTGAGCCAGGTGGTTTCAGGGACACACACGGTTTGGACGGCACTTACAAACTGGGACTGTTGACTCAGGGGAGGTTGACCAGACCCTCTGTTACACAGTGTGGACTTCAGCTGGGGGGGTAGGAGGGGAGTTCAAGCATGAAGAAGGGAGGGAGGGAGGGAGGAACACTGAATGACGTGCACAATGCTGAAGGAGAACAACTGAGGATACACCATTGATATGAGAGGTTTCATGGTAACGTCTCCAGTGTTTCCCCGACATTGACTCTAATATAACCCGAGGATGTTTGTCAACTATAAATATGTCCGATGTATTCTTAAAGACAGAGTCAGCAGCTTTTCCTAAAAAATAAGAATGTCCTCTGCCTGGATTTTCATATTTTGGTTGACTCGAGACGTTTCAGGGCGGGGAATTCATGCGTTTTCACCCAGCCAATAACAGCGTTCAGGGGGATTTGATAGTGGATACAATTTAGCAATTGCTCACCATTCAAACCAATGAATATTGCGGACATAGCGGTAAAGGCGGGACATATAATCACAGTAATGCTAAATACCAAGTCACCCAAAACACGGGGGGGGGGAACCTTGAGTCGGTTTTCTCCCAAGGACACGGAGTTGGTCTGTTTTTTGGTGGACAAGCAGGTACCAAACACAGTCGGTCAGCTTGTGCTAGCTCGCCAAATTATCAATTTTTCCATTACTAAGAAATGTTATGTTCTCAGGAAGCTGTAAACGCATGCTAACCATGCGGTGAGTGTGCGCCTCTGGTGGAAATGTTCCCATGAGGAGGGGCCCAGTTTGGATGTTGTGTGTACTGACTCTACATTTAAATGTTTGATAGACCGTAATGTCTGTTTAGTAAAAACCGATGTAACAAACTAGGAGTCTGAAACATGTTGAATCTGATCACAATTTTAGGCAGCAGAGTTGATACAACAAACACATAAGACATGCTTCCATGTTTTCCCAATAATCCTGTTGAGGACTTCACTAATAAAGGTAACAAATGGATTTACAAAAATACAAATATTCTCACTAGTCTATGAACATGAGTACAGGAGGGTTCAACCTCAGCACATTTAGTGCTTCAGCTTTGACTTATATAGAGAGGTATAGGAGAGAAATGCTTTGCTTTAAAATTTTCCTTTTTTAAACCTCTGAGACATTTAAAAAAAAAAAAAAAAAAAAAAAAAAAAAAAAAAGGAGTGGAACATGCAGGATAAGAGGCAGATACAGGGAATTGACTGTACTTACTCCTGCTAGAGATTTCTGGATGTTCTCCCGGGCTCGAGCAATGTCTTGCAGAATGCTGTTGGCTCCAGCATCCTGAGAGAAAATGAATACAACGCTGATGAATCATTTTGCCCTCACCCTCCTCAGCTCACAGTTTGCTCTTTTTGTGCAGTGTGCAAAGGCTGCAACAAGATTTAAACTTCACATCAAATGCAAGTCAGATTTTGTTCAAATCAGATTCATTAAAGTGCAAGAAATATTTATAAAAGATTAACAAAAGTTTAGGAAAGTGTCTCCAGGTTAGGCCTCAGTAATAATACATGAATCCTACACCATTGTATTTTACAATGTCAGAATTTGATTGTTTTTGAGAATAAGGAGAGGAGAAATTCACCTGAACCTGGCTGAAACAGAGGTCAAAAAGCAAAGATAAACAAAACCTCTGAGTCAGTTTAGTACCTGTGTTGGTTGTGGGGTGCCGTTCACCTGCTCATAGAAGCGTCTCTCCGCCTCGTCGTAGCGAGGTTTGTCGAACCAGATCTTCTCTTGGGCCAGAAAGTCGGTAGAAGACATGGTGCTACAGAGGAGAGAGCGAGGAAGGAGAAGAGAGGGATGTGTGAAAAGGACAAAGGAGGTCAGGGAAAAGAAAAGAAAAGAAAAACTGTATTACTACTAAACACAAAAAGAAACTATGAGTGACAATGAATGGAAAAATGCAACAATGGTTTGGGTTCATACAGCATCAGTCAGTCGGGGGAAAACTGAAAGCGAGCAGCGAGAAATAAAATATCAATGAACCAAGACGAACCCAAAGAAAAGAAAGATAATGAATGAAAAAAGGGAAATTGTTCACGCATTCAACGCATGAAAAAAATAAACAAAACCAATGAAAGAAAACTGAAACATCAGAAGCAGCTCCATTCTCCTGGTGTTTTCATACTTGTCCCTCAGTGGGGTGATGGAGGCAACGGACGCTGCTTCCGGCCTCCGACCTTTCTTCACCCCCACAGCCTCACTTCCATTGCAGCCGTGGAAACGACTCTCTGCGGCATCATAACGCCACTTATCCAGCCACACCCGCTCGCTGTCTGGGTGAAGGAAGTGGCAAACGCCTTCCCCCGACTCCTCTTCTTTCTCTGAGACCTCTGCTGGCTCCTCTTCTTCCTGAATCGGGAGCAGAGCATGGAACACTTCGGCTTTCCCCTGCATAACCGCCCTCTTCTCCTCCACCACCACAACTTCTTGCTCCTCCTCTTCCTCTTCTTCTTCTTCTTCTACAAGGCTTTGAGGGTGGTCGCTACTTCTGGAGGTGGATGCAGCGCTTGAACGTTTGGAGGAGTTGTTCCCGTACAGATTCTGGTAGAAGGCTGCTTCGGCGCGGTCGTACAGCGGTTTCTCCAGCCAGACGTCCCTCAGCAGCTCGATGGGGATGCGAGGAAGTCCGTTAATTGACTGCCTGTTTGTTGGCGTCACCACTGCTTGTTGGACGACAGGGGTTGAAGGGGTCGGGGCTAAAGATTGATATCCTTCATCAGGTGTTCTGGTTGTGATGGAGCGGTTGGGTGGAGAAGGGATGTTCAGCGAGTTGGGAATGGATGGCTGTGCGGTTCCTTCAACAAAGCGTTGTTCCGCTTGGTCAAAGCTTGTTTTGTTCACCCACACGTTCTGGACGACATGGTGGCAGGCCATCTGATCGCCATGGTGACACAACAGTCCTGAGGAAGACGGAGCAGAGGTGGATGGAGAGTTTGAGTTTTTCTTTCGTTGGACCGGGGTCGAACGGTTTGACTGGGTGGTCCCTTTTGAAGAGCTCGCCAACCAGCACTGGTAGAGGCTCTCAGCTTGCTCGTACATGCTGCGCTCAAACCAGATGTTAGCGCACTCAGACTGGAGGCCGATCAGTCCAGAGTGGGGGTTTGAAGGCTGACTGGTCTTTGTGTCTGACTTCTCTCCCTCCTTGGTGTTACTTGCGACCTTCTCCTCAGGGCGACTAGCAGAATTGGATGAGCGTTTCTTGCGGCGCTGGCGGCTTTTCCCACTGCGCTTTCCATCTCCGTTCAAGCTGCTGCTCTCTGGGGATGAAGACTCTCCGTTTCTTTGACCCGACTCGGTCTTGATCTTAAACCCCGGTGCCGAATTCGCTGATCTGTCCACCTGACAATGGCTGGGAGGCTGATCGCGCTCCGACTGATCCGATGCAGAGCAATGGGAGGTCTTCTTAGACATCATCTTTGATCCGTTGCAGGAAATAAAGACAGAAAACAACAAAGTACAGGCTTTTGGATTAGTTAGAGGGACACAGGAAGGGATAAGAGATACAAAGGGATTCATCTATTAGACTCATTACAGCAAATGCATCATTTAAAAATAAACATTTGTACTGGAAATGTGCGATGATGACACTACAAAATAGGGCCTGGAAAGTACTTCAAAAGATTTGATCAGATGAGCAAGCCATGCATATCAACTACAATGTTTCATGAATGGAATTTACTTTTTTTAATGGTTTTAGAGTGAATTTCAAGCAGATATGGAGTGAGTCTTACTAAAGACAGCCTCCAGCTAGCTCCTATAATAGTTGTGTTATCAAAGCAAACAAATCCTTTTAGAAACCCAACACTGCTTTCGAGACACTTTGGGTAAATAATTGTGAAAGTTGGAAAGACAGAATCACTCCCATGACTCCCTGACAGCCTCGACATCATCTTTTGTTATCGTTTTGATTGGCAGCCCCCTGGTGGTAGAATTGACATACGGTGCATTTAAAATGAGGCACAAGACTAGGACTGCATCATATAAAAAATATAGTATTTTGACAGATATGTCTGTAATACGACAATGATCAATGGGAAGAAATGTTATATTCTCATTTGAGTTGTTAGCAAAATGATTAGGGAGGACAATAGTTGGGTTTTCCACTATTAAACATGTGTTATGTGTAATGTTTATCCTCTGATGAACACACTTTGTCAACCAGGGCATCGCTGTAAATTCTTGACTTTATAACTTGTTTGAATATTGCATTCGGCTAAACATCACTATTTAATTGTGCAGCCCTTTTTTGGGAAAAGCATGAAAGGGAGATAAAGAAGGTGAAATGCTTCATGCTAAAGATTACATTTTTTTGGATTTAATAAGAATACATGCTGACATTTAGACATCTGTGAAATGCACCGACATGCTCATACAGGTGAGGTCATAACTCAGGTTTTGCTGTCAGAACGTCACAAGATTCATGCTTCTTTCTTTTTTTTTTTTAAATGGTGTTTCACTTTTCTGTTGCAATACAGGAAATGCATTCCCTTAATGTTTCATCATGTGGAAGGCAGTAACACTGAAAAGCATCAACACACGACTGAACACAGATTGGGACACCGTTTCAGGGAAGGCATTTTCTGCTTAAAATGTTTGACAAAAAATCTTCTATTCAAGCTCTGAACTCACCTTGCTTTGTAAATGTGTTGAGCTTAAACTATTATCAAGGTCAAATGCTCAACACGTTCTTTTCATCCAGTTAACCGCAAGCCATTGGGAAAGAAAATTAACAATCACCATCTTGCAAAACAATGTCACTTATTAAAAAAAGGGTCTAGAAATAGCAGTGGAAACAGACAAAACTCAAAACGACATAAAGGTCAGTGTTATAAAGGAATACTCACTTGTCAAATTCTGAATGCAACATGAGAGGAAAGAAACTATGCGTTAATTATTTCTCAACATAAACCTAAGGCTAACAGATTTTTTAAGGTTAACCCTTTAGTCGAGAATGATGACTAATATAAAAAAACATCTTGTAGGGGGTTGTGCTTAATAACACAGCCTTCGATTTTACCAACAACTTGGATGCATCCCAAAGGTTTTCCACTGTATCCAATTTCTCTCCAGTCAAATGGAAGGAACCTGGGGCTGCACTTTCCCCAGCCATCACAGAAAATGATCAGGCTGTCAAAGCAGTCCTTTAGAAAGTACATGATCCTAATTAGCCGATCAAACACAGAGACTGTGATATAAAAAACTAAGACTTTTAAGTTGGTGCTGTTTAATGTATTATGTGTGGGAGACAGACTGTAAATATTAATGGACGAAGGTTAAAAAAGGGCTTTTTTGAACAGGGTTTGTATTTGACTTTTGGTGCTTCTGCAGACAAGTGGACCCTCGACAAACTGCAATATTTTGCGCTTCCACATCGGCTTTGTTTTTCAACACCGAAGGTTGCCGCTTGATGGGTGACTATTGTAATTTGAAACAGTTAAGCACACCATAGCAGCAGTTTATGCTCCTACAAGAACAAAACGTGACCACAAGGAATTAAGATATATGAACATCAATTTGTACATCATTTGTTGTGTGGGTTTGTTTGGTCTATTATTATTTTTTTAAATCAACAAATAAACTAAAGGATTCATTTTCAAAGTACTGCAGCCGTTTAGATGTTCATAATACATTTAGATATTGTGCTGAATATCTGCATTAAAAATATCTTTATCTCTATCAGTTAGTGCGTTTGACCCAGGCAATATTCCTCCAAGCGGGTTGACCAGGTTAAAGTCTGACCTTTGGCTCCTTTGCCACTCTCTGACTCTATCCACTGTCCTATAAAGGCATAAAAAGTCCCCCCAAAACATTACATTTTTATTTAATTCCTGGGCCAATTGAATATAAGTGTAAACTTTATAGGGCCATTTGTCATTTTGTAACCCATGAGCCATTGCTGTGATTAAAAATGCATGATTGTGCTGAATTTCTTGCCAGATTTGATCATTTTTTAATGTTATTTTCCTACTACAAGATATGAAGATTCACCCCTTTAGACGCATCTAAATGGACAGCCAGTGGCAAAAACTGTCATTAACCAGCCAAAAGCTGGAGATATTCTATATTTTCAAAAATCAAAAACAAGCCCCTTGAATGCTTTCTGCCTTTTCTACTCTATTTGTGTGTGTGCAGCAAATTTAGCAAATGTTAACACAGGAGGAAACAGCTTGCTGCTATTTTAAGCGGCACATTAGTACCAATTTGGTGCTCTAGTAGGTATTTCTGGCAGCAGGACTGTGTGAGTAGGGATTGACTAAAAATAAACTACGGTGTCCATGTTTATAGTGATGAAGGAACGAGTCAATCCAGTGTAACAGCTCACTGGTGTGTTCTTAAGGCTGACTAAACTCTAACAAAGTCAAGCCTGCTAGGATGCAAGACTTAAGGACGTAGGTAGGGAGGCCTTAAGACTGTAGCGGAGTAGTGGGGTATCTCCTGCCTTTCATGATTCAAGCAAAAAAAAAAAAATGTATGCATGCATAGTAAGTTCTTGTTGTTAAATGGTCAGCAGTTAGAACAATTACACTGCCATGTCTATTTAATCAGTAACGTTTTTTTTTAAGTCTGCACTTCAAGTAGACTCAAGAAGTCTGCAGGAAGTCTGAGGAAGCCACTTATTGAGTTTCTTTATATAGCACATTTCAGCAACACAGCAATTCAAAGTGCTTCACACAGAAATCAAAAGCATCATGACAAAGGAGAAAAGAGCCGTTTAGACAGCCCTGAGGACTTGCAGACTTCAGGGGCACATGCTTGCAAAAGTCTGCATGCTGCAAGGATGGTTACGTCTGGGAATTTATATTCAGCTTAATGGTTTTTGGAGAAATCTGAGGCACAGAGGAATATGATATGTCAGGCTTTGGATACATAAACAACGCTTCAATTTAGTGTTTTCTTTTGTCTTTGCGTAAGGGTTTTTAGTATCGAGGGTTGCGACAAAAGATCATTTTTAATTACAGATCAATGCTGATGATTTTCTTGGTTACTGGATGTATAATTAAGTTTCTTCCCATGGATCAATTGATTTACACCTCTGAATATGGCATCCTTAAATTACTGGTATAAAGCAGGACCTAGATATAATCAATTTGCTAACACAGATGACTCAAGACAGAAAATATATCTAAATTTGAGAATCTATAGCAGGGGTGGGCAACTGGCGGCCCCCATCAATCCTCAAAGTGGCCCTCAGGTCAATTTTTAAATATCAATTAATTGGAAACGTGAAGAAAATGTGACAAAATCTGCCATGAAATCATGAAAACCAGAAATACGTCCATAATAATATTTGATCAATGGCATATGTTGAGTTAAATTTGAGACATAATTGACTTTTTTTTAATAATTGATTCATAATTGATCGTTTTTGTATACTACAATTTGGCCCTTTGGCAGGGAGAATTAATTGAATGTGTCCCTTGCCGTGACCAAATGCCCATCCCTGATCTATAGGGATGCACCGATATGGAAAATCAGACCCAATAGCGATGTTTTTTATAACGGTGTAAGACTCCAACAACGCCAACATTTTGACCATCAGAACAGATCAGAGAAAAAAACTCTACTCTGATCAGATGTCAGATGTACTGAATGCCATCGTTTGAATACGCACACAACATAAAACCATCAGCTACTGACATCGGGTCATGCCACATTACTTGCTGATGGGACAATGTTAGGGCTGATATTGGTTGATACCAATGTAAAAAAAAAACATCCCCTGTTCATTAATTTAGTAGCTTATCATGTGATTGATGGGTCTCTGCCAGTTTTATCCCACAAATGATCACTTTTTTGTTTTTTTAAAGGTTTATTTGTGGTTTTATATTTTAGTGACAGGACAGTGGATAGAGTGAGAAATTGGGGGGGGAGAGAGTTGGGAATGGCATGGGGGGGAAAGGAGCCCTAGATCTGATTTGAA
The DNA here is from genome assembly GCF_963930695.1 of Labrus bergylta. NCBI lineage: Eukaryota > Metazoa > Chordata > Actinopteri > Labriformes > Labridae > Labrus > Labrus bergylta. The sequence continues at coordinate 9,736,397 of NC_089200.1, forward strand.
CCTGGCTGAAAAGTTTGGGAACCCCTTCACTAGGCTACCAGCGCCCCAAATTATCACATTTTCATCCAGCAACTACTTGTGGAAGTCACCTCAAATAACCTTTGCCATGTTTCCACTGTCTTTTCTCCTTTTGATGTCCTTTTTATTTTATAAATAAGCTGGTTGATGTGTTGTCCTACTGGCCCATACAAGGTGAGTTCACCTACACAAGAGGTTGATATCTGGATCACGGGTAGATCAATTATCCCAAGAAGAGTGGGGTAATGTTTCCAAGGCACATGTTCAGCTAATAAATATACAAACTGAATATCACTGAAGAGTTTTAAAGTATACCCACCTCATCTTAACAGGACTAAAGCATCCTCAAACCCAAATCTGAATAAATCAGTGTAAGTTAATTTACAATACAGATCCTGTTTAAGAGACTTCACATGCTCACTTTAAATGTCATGACACGTCTCACATGAATGCAGAAAACCCTGTCGTGCTGGATGTTACACAATGAAATAAAAAAGGTAAAGTTCAAAGCCTCGACACAGATGTCATCATCAGAAGGTGTGCCATGCTAACCTCATAGCAACATTTCATCTGACACGTAGCTAGGATGAAATGATGTAAGTAGGTGGTTAGTATTCAATGGGACAACGACATAACACTGTTTGTTTAAAAATGCGACACCGCAGCTTTAGTTTTCATTTGGACTTTTGTGTAAAACACGTTTAAATATGTTGAGGGGCGGAAAATGAAGCCGGCGTGACAGCAGCGTTAGCATTAGCATTAGCACTAGCCCTTGTTAGCCGGTTGCTAGCCTCGGCTAACACAAGATGTACAACATTGAATATTCATCAATTTACCAAATATGTGGTTTAAATAAATCACAACAGCCATCGACAGAACGAAACAAAGGCTGTCAAGTCTGCGTCAACGTTACTTACTGCTGTTTCTGTTGGTCTTGTCGGTGTGAAACGAGGCCGGTGGATGAAACGTGCTTCTCCAGTCGTGAGTGACAACAGGAAGGAGGAAGAGGAGGAGCTGGAGGAAGAGGAGGAGGAGGAGGAGGAGGAGGAGCTGGAGGAAGAGGAGGAGGAGGAGGAGGAGGAAGAGGAGGAGGAGCTGGAGGAAGAGCTGGAGGAGGAGGAGGAGGAAGAGGAGGAGGAGGAGGAGCTGGAGGAAGAGGAGGAGGAGCTGGAGGAGGAGGAGGAAGAGGAGGAGGAGGAGCTGGAGGAAGAGGAGGAGGAGGAGCTGGAGGAAGAGCTGGAGGAGGAGGAGGAGGAGGAGGAAGAGGATGACGAAGAGGAGAACGAAGAGGAGGAGGAGGAGGAGCTGGAGGAGGAGGAGGAAGAGGAGGAGAACAAAGAGGAGGAGGAGGAGGAGCTGGAGGAGGAGCTGTAGGAAGAGGAGGAGGAGCAGGAGGAAGAGGAGGACGAAGAGGAGGAGGAGCTGGAGGAAGAGGAGGAAGAGGAGGAGGAGCAGGAGGAAGAGGAGGACGAGGAGATGGAGGAAGAGGAGGAAGAGGAGGAGGAGGAGGAGGAAGAGGAGGACGAAGAGGAGGAGGAAGAGGAGGTGGAGGAGGAGGTGGAGGAAGAGGAGGTGGAAGAGGAGGAGGAGGAGATGGAGGAAGAGGAGGAGGAGGAAGAGGAGGAGGAGGAGGAGCTGGAGGAAGAGGAGGATGAAGAGGAGGAGCTGGAGGAGGAGGAGGAAGAGGAGCTGGAGGAAGAGGAGGAGGAGGAAGAGGAGGAGGAGCTGGAGGAGGAGGAGGAAGAGGAGCTGGAGGAAGAGGAGGAGGAGGAAGAGGAGGAGGAGGAGGAGCTGGAGGAAGAGGAGGAGGAGGAGATGGAGGAAGAGGAGGAGGAGGAAGAGGAGCTGGAGGAAGAGGAGGTGGAGGAAGAGGAGGAGGAGGAGGAAGAGGAGGAGGAGCTGGAGGAGGAGGTAGAGGAAGAGGAGGAGGAGGAGGAAGAGGAGGAGGAAGAGGAGGAGGAGGAGGAGGTGGTGGAGGAAGAGGAGGAGGAGGTGGAGGAGGAGGAAGAGGAGGAGGTAGAGGAGGAGGAGGAGGTGGAGGAGGAGGAAGAGGAGGAGGTAGAGGAGGAGGAGGAGGTGGAGGAGGAGGAAGAGGAGGAGGTAGAGGAGGAAGCAAGGAGCAGCAGTGATGGTGGGGAGATCTTCTGAGGGGATGGGGGAGGGGCAGTTATGAATCATTAATGTTGCCTGGTGCCTTTATGTTGAACCTTTGTTGACTTTACAGTCTGTGGTTGACACTCAGTGATGTCGGGAAATCAGTTTTGTGAGTATGACCTCCAGGGGTCATTCAGTTAGTTATACAAGAACAGGATCCAGTAATAGTAAAAAATTGAGTACCTACTTTCTGTTTATGTTTTCAACCTTTGCCCTGTAGTGTCACAAGCTTTTACTCTTTATGACAGCTTCTGTTGTTGCTGCTGTAAAAACTTTTTTCCTCAACTCTTACACCTGTGATGCAAGAAAGACTTTGGGCCCGTAATTTCTGAGGTTACTATGTTGAACCAACATTGCAAAAGATATGTAAGGAGGGTAGTCTTTGCAACTCCAATTGCAAAAGAGCAAATGCAGATGACTTTGAGGGTGAACAGGAGTATCACCTCATTAGGCAGCAGAGATTTTTTTTAATTCAATATGATTCCAGTAAAAATCTAATACCTGTTTCAAAATACCGCGGCATCTTTACACGATGCCAAATTGACTTGAGAAACATGTGAATCTGAATGGACAACATCTGTGGGTTTTTTAAAGCTCCTGTACTCTCTAGATAGTATGCATCTTTAAAAAATAATGTAGATTATTTATGGTATCATTAAGTATGGATGTATTGACACAGGGAAACATAATTTGCAGGTGGCAGTAGTAGCTCAGCCTGTAGGTACTTGGGGTTGGGAACTGGAGGGTCACTGGCTTATGTCCCTTTATGGTCTGGTAGCTGGAGGGGTGCCAGGTCCTGAGTACTGCTGAGATGCCCTGGAGCAAGGCACTGAAACCCCAACAGCCCCACTCTGACATCTAACCATTTTCTCAATGTCAATGTTCTGTTTGTTCATGTGTGTATTTCAGGATTATGTGTGTGAGAAACATGTCTCTCAATAACAGAGTGTAAACCAGAGTTTCCTCTCATGGATTAATAAAGTATGTGAAATAAAAAAGTATATAAAAAATTAAACATTTGCCACAAAGGAAAAAAAAAATGCAGACAAATCATCTTTTTAAAGGTCTTTCATTTTATGAAGATATTTACATTGGGAACCTAGCAGCAAGGGAGTACAGATGTGCTCCTAATCAACCCATTACATTTCCTAATGTTTCATCCCTTCATTTTTTTTAAGGGATTTATAAAGCCTCTTAAATCCTTGTTGTTACTGCTCACGTTAATTCACAGAGTACATATTTATATCTAGAGTATAGAGTAGAGTATATATTTTATCAACAGTCAAATAGTTGAGTATACTTGAATTACACTAACAGTTGTCTTTTGGTCTGTCACCAGCAGAGGGCGCTGCATGGATACCAACAAGCATCATCACTCCCCAGAGTGTGAAGTAGTGATGCAGGTACATGCTTACTTCCCAGTTGAGTGACCATCCTGTCTTCATTATAAATCTTTTCCACAAGTGTTTGGTAACTAGGAAGAGTTAGAGCTAAGAAAGATATCAGCTGACATATCAGTATCAGGGTGTTTTTCTATACCCAATGTCAATATCGCTATCATCCCCCAAAAATCCCATATCAGTCAGGCCCTAGATTCATTATTAGATGATCTGAAAATAATTTACATATTTAGTTGATTAAGTTATTGAAAAAAATACTTTTCACAGTTTCTTGATGGTGTTTTTTGTAACCAAGGGTCCAAAAACCAAGATTTTAGTCGCACAAAACAGAGAAGAGCAACAAATACTAACGATGGAGAAGCTTGAACCAGAACAGGTTTGGCGCTTTGCTTGACAATGAAAACCCAAAACAATACTATCGCAAATCCATCCATCAAACAGATTTAATTTCTCTGCTTGGACACAATATATTTTATTGCTTGTACTTGGAATTTTAGCATCTATAGTTGATGTCTAAATGTAAAACATCTGGCTGTATTCAGACCTCAGCTTCACTCCAACAAAAGGAAGGCGATGCACAAAGAAGGATGGTTCATTTGACACTTTATGAAAACTCTACACACTTTGCATTAAGAATTCAGTCAACATCCAGATGATAACATCTTTAAGAGAAGCTGCAGCCGCCCACATTACCTGCAAATGATCAACCAATCGTGTCTACTACTAAGGCATTCAATCACATTTGAGGTTTTCAAAGTTGCTTTTTGGTCTGACTGACTCTTTGTCGAATGGGTTCATGATTCTAACACGTCCATGTTTCTACTGTAGTCGAAGGCACAGGCTAACATGGCCTTCATTAAACATGACACGTAAACAAATACTGTGAATTTTATATTGTGATGAACAATGTGTACATGACATGTGGGTGACACAGTCCTGTTTGTGCCTTAACACTTAGATTAGATCTTAGCCAGCATGTAAAAGTTGCCATATATTTAAATAAATTACAAGGTTATCATCCAATAATTTACTTTTCTGAGTGAAAGTCAAGTTTAAGCCAACATTTCCTTTTTGCTCACAGCTCATCTCTGAGGGCTAAACCATGAAAATAGAGAATGAACTGAACTTGTCTGAGAGGGAAACTTCATTCAACAGGTCCTTTTTTCTTTGCGTTTCATGCTGATTTATTGAGTTCATAATTGAGTTCATTGGGAAGTTTATTTTGAGTCCTTTTTGAGTGGTGGCCAAAAAGTTAAGTGTCATTTTTTGCTCCCCGACTTTCGGCCGAACTCCCTGGCTCTCTCGGTGGCAGACTCCACGGCGCTCATGGTGGTCGCCCTCAGTCCGCCCTGCTCCAGCGTGTGAAGCCCGTAGATGGTTGTTCCCCCCGGGGTGCAGACCTCAGAGCGGAGCTGAGCCGGATGCTTCCCGGATTCACGTAACACTCTCCCAGCACCCTGGAAAAGAAAGGAACATAAACTGAATAATCACGAAGGGTTCATGCAGGGCTCGACATTATATCTGGATTGATTGACAGAGTCCGAGCCTGCAGATTGCACATTCCGCTGTCCTGCTCAGGCCAGTTAAAATATTGCCTTGAAAATAAAAAAAAAAACAGTAACACATTCTCATAAAAAACTAGCTTGGTAAAGCTGTTTTTGAAACCACCGGATCCCGACCAAAAGCCGGTCTCAAATGAGTATTTAAAGATAAAAACAAAAACACTGTTAAGACACGAGTGACAGAGAATAAGAAAACAGAAGAGAGAAAAGTTCCAGCCACAGTTGCAGAGAGCTGGAGCTGGAACCCACTGCAGCTAAACATTTAGTCTGCTGATAAATGCCGACATATGCAGACAAGGAAGATGAGCAGGCTACAGAAAGATCAGGCAGCTGTATTCACAAAGCTGCCTTCGTACAAAGATTTTATCCTAAAGTGACATTTTCTAAGAATCCTGACAAGATCCTGGTAAAGATGTCAAGTTATTCAACAAGCATCTCAACCTTTACGAGAGCTCCTCAAGTGAAGCTCTGCGAGGAGGACTTTAAGAGTTTCTCACACAGAGGAGAGACTCAGCGAGAGGTGATCACACAAACAATGACTGCTGTGCCACAACCTCATTTATATCAACTAGATAAACCAGCTACAGCTACCAGCATGGTGAATAAATATGAGAAAACAAAATACAAGGATTAAATACAGAATATGTCATATGAGAAGAACTATTTGAAGAATTACTTTTGCATCAGATTGGTTAAAGAGTAAATTGTTGATTGTTACTTTACAATTCAAAAGTAATGTTCCTGGGTCTGTGGTCACAAAGGTGGGGCCAGTGAGCTTTAAAAACTAATCTAACTTCATGTCCTCCCCTGGTTCATATGGTTCATTTATCGAGCTGACAAAAACAGATTAACAGCACAGACAAAAAAAAAAAAAAAAACCATCAGGATGAAGTCAAAACTGACCAAAATAGTCTGAGATGCGATTCTGTGAGCAAGAACACCCGGCATGCCCATTTTAACAGCTCCTTCTGCCAGCGCTTCAGCAAACAGATAGACCTGCAGAGAGAGAGAGAGAGAGAGAGAGATAGAGAGAGAGAGAGAGAGCATGAGAGACATAGAGAAAGACAGAGAGAGATCACATGAGTGACAATCACAACGGTCCTCTTATTTAAAAAAGTAATCTGATCAGATTATCGCTACAGGATTGGATCTAATCTCGAAAATGGGGTTGTTGGAAGGAATTAAAAGGATTCCGAAATCAGATTAGATCAGGTAATCCCCGTTTGTTTTCCTCATGATTAAACCTTCAGTGTGTGTTGTGTAAAAACTTCTGAGTAGGATTGGATTAGCTTTGATTAAAAAAGCTGATTATCCTGAGCCCAGCAGAAGAGAGGATAAAGGTGGATTTGGGGAAGTTTGCGAGACGGAGTGCTTTCTTGTGCGACCATGACGCTAGCTTTAGCTTTTGACTCTGCACATGCACACTGACCCTGCAGAGGACGTGAATGTGTGTGTGAAGAGACGGGTGGGAAAACTGTCCAATCCTTTGGATCGAGCAAAATGGGAAGAAAAAAAAAATGGACACCTGCGACAAGCGACAGATGCTATTTAGTTTTTATCAGAGCGATCACTTCCTGACAGCAGGCGCTCATGTTTTAATTGCTGTCAGAATGTGAAGGCAATATTAAAAAACAAAAACCTGTTGCAGCCTTATGCCGGTTTGATTTGTTGTCAGTTCATCTTGATGTGATTTACCACATGCCATACACAGCCGTCTGTGAACAGCCTTGGGCTTGTTTGCAACTGACCACTGTAATTAGAGCAATGTCCTTAAATTAATTACTTATCCGAATCTCATTAGTAATCAACTCCTCTGTTTCGATAAAGTCCTATTAGTCTGCCAGCAGTTACAAAATCTTCCCTCTAAACGCATTAAACAATCCTGAAACCCTTACAAAGGCGACTCCACTCCCGCTCAGTCCCGTGTGGATGTCGATCCAGGCTTCGGGTCCTTCCTCCACCAAACCGCAGCGGTGCAGCAAGGTGCGAAGCAGAGCTGCGTCCTCGTCTTTTGCTCGGGACCCGCGGGTGAACAGGAGAGCCCCCTCTTGAAGCACACACGGGAGATTTGGCATCAGTCTGATGACGACTGCATTCTCTGGCAGGAGCTGGGAAACAAAAGGAAGGAGCGTTACTTTAGAGCTCCTGTTTACTCGGACAATCACACCGCCATGCAGGCCGGTGCCTCACCTCCTCTAGTGTTGCCAGAGTCACTCCTGCAGCCACAGACACAATAATGTGACGGTCAGTGATGAATTGTGAGACCTCGCTGAAAACCCGGGGAACCAGGTGAGGTTTGACCGCCACAAAAACCACATCCGAGCCGCAGACCACCTCTACGTTGGAGTGAGTGACGGGAATCCCGAGCTCCTGAAAAACAACAGAAATGGAGATTACTGAGCAATATGTCAAACCTGCGTTTACAAACACAACATATCCACGGCTAAGACTAACAATGTGTTCAACTTGTTGATTGAAAATGCATCGATAAAAAAGGAACTATTTAAGAGAAATAAAATGAATCATTCCCCCAGCCCACCCCTACACAGTAATTGGTCCATGCTGCTCCATTGAGAGGATTTACTGCTTTTCTTTTTTCCTGTCTTATCTTTAATCCAGTATATATGGATTACCATTTGTTGGTTGTGCCAAACATCACTGAGGGCTGGAGGACAATTTTTTTATGGGCTGACATATTGATAACATGTATTTATGTTTGGTCCTCATTGCTAGAAGAAATCAAGCAGAATGCTGATCTCATCCTTCTCCTCCTCTAGTTAATTTAATTCTTCCAATGTGCCGTTTCTCTCTCTTCTTTTTTTCTTCTCTTTCCTCACCTGCGTCCGAATCAGTGTTTTGTATTCACCAAAAAACGGTTTAACAAAATCCCTAATTTTTGTAGGCTATGTACGGTAGTTGGTTATTTTGTTGTAATTAAATCATACACAGAGGATTTGTCTGCGTCTCTGTTGCTATGGCAACTCATCTTAGATACCATCTTCTGCAGTACATCCATTTGGAACAAGGAACAGACTGTTTAACTGGAACTACTTCTCCAAGGTGTACATATATCATAAGTTAATGCACACCCATGTGACACCCTTCAGCCAATCAGAATCAAGTATTCATGCAGACCATGATGTAATATGAGGTTATTTATCCGTTTTGCTTATAATCGTCAGCATATATTCATGTTTTGAATACCTGCAATTATTATTAGGCTATATTGTTAACGTATCAAAAAATGAATTTGTGTTATTTTTGTTGTTGTTGCTTTCATGGCACACTCGACGCACACATCATTGTGTTGCATGTCAGTTTGCACGCTGTGTAAAATCACACAGCGGGCTGCAATATTTGGCCGTAGCTTAGTTCAAAAAGCAAACCTAGCACAATGATGGCACCTTCTTTACAGCACGATTTAAAACTCCAGTGAGGAACTTTGGGGTCTGATTTCGATGACCCCAGTGGACAAATCTCTAATCTGTAATCTCTTTGTTGACTTTTGCCTATGCACGTGTAAGTCATCTTTTTGACTGTCTTTTTGACTGTCTTTTAGCAGTCATTTATATCCCTCTCTGTGAATCTTTGCAATGGAGCATGAAAGGCTGTTTCAACATGCTGTCAATCTCTTAATGTACACATACTGTACCCTGTGGCAGCAGATTCAGGCAGTTAAAATAACGATGTGGAAACAGAATTTGTGATGATGGACGTGTTTGCTTTTGTGGCTCATGTAGAGACATCAGTTTTAATTCCAAGTCTGTTTTATAACCAGATAATAACAAATCACAGGAGCTTTAAGGTCTCTAAATAAAACCAATTTAACATGCATGACATGCAAACTGCTCTCTCTACTCAGACGATGAAAAAGAAGAAAAGACACGTGCAGGACTGTGCTGGGTTAGTTTGTAGGACAAACATCCCTCAAGGATAACTGATTATAAACAGTAACTGTGATCCTAAACACAACTATTAAGTATCCTGCAACTCAGTCTGTATAAATGACAACAGAAGGAGCACCAGTAGCCTTAGTAAGAATCTGCCCTGTGGCTCCTGTCCTGCATGTCATTCCACACTCACTCTCTGATTTCTGAATCTATTGTCCCGTCTTTCTAATAAAAGGCATAAAAAGCCAAAAAATAAACCGTTAAAAAAAAAAAAAAAGAATAAAAAAAGAGAACTGAAAAGTAAAGAAGAAGGAAAATACCTGAAAGCGTCCGAGGTTCCTGGAGGAGGGAGCGCTCACTCGGATGTTTAAAGGGAGAACATTTCCTGTTAGGGAACAGGAGACTGTTAATAAACACCTCGACCTCAAACCACTAGTGCTGTTTCAGAGACTCTTCACTGACTCACCAGACAAGATGCCCTTAGCGATGCCAAAGGCCATGTTCCCAGCACCGATGAAGCCGATCTTCAGCTGAGTGTCCATCTCAGGGTCCATTTTGATCTGAAGGAAAAGGACGGGAGAGTCAAACATCAACAGCACACGGTATTAAAGTTTAACAACCACCTTAAAATCACAGGACGACCGACAACACAAAACTGTTCATGACCTGTTTCCACGGCAACCACATAAACATCCCAACTGTGTTATATACAAAACACTAAAGTTATTACAGCTGCTTTAATTAATGAGACAATTATTAAGAACATTTTTAAATCTGGAAAGTATTTCAAGCAAATAAGCCCTTTAAAGGGGCTATATGTAACTTTCAAAAATTCTGCTTTTGCAGCGAGGTCGTTAGGCGAACTGCAGCAGTAACCTGTTGCTCGCTCTCCCTCGCGTGCTCGTCATACGTGCTTGTACGTACACAAACGAGCATCATCATCGGCCGAGAAACACTGGATATTTACTGGCATAATGTTTTCAGAGGAGATAAGTGGTCATACACGTGTGAAAGTCTGTGAAGGAGTCTGTGTGTCTGTATTCATTCTCCATCCTACAAACGACAGGCAGGCACTGGCTGAGAACGGGAGTGTGTGATGAGTTTGTCCACCTTTGAGAGCTCTTAAGAGTGGATAGTGTGGAAGGTGGCCTCTGGCTCTAGCGGGAGTGTGTGATGAGTTTGTACTGTTGATCTCTGTAAGCGGAGCGGAGTGAGGAGGACGTTGAGAACGTGCATAAAATGTCCAGACACTTTCGCGGAAAAAAATACGACCCGGGGAAAAATTTGATACAGGCAACACAGATGGACAGTGAACATCTACTTTTTCACATCAGTTAACTGTTCGCTTAATTAATGGGCGATAGACAACGATTTATACATGTAAAAAGTTACATATAGCCTCTTTAAGAATCTCTTATTCTGACTTCTCAAACGTGAGGATCGGATGTTTTTCTTCTAATGAAAGTAAATAAATGCTATTTGGGTTTGGAACTGATGGTTGATCAAAAGAAACAAATTGAAAACTTTTCCGTTGACAGGTAAACCGCACTTTTCATTTTTTGACACCGACATGCAGCCCTTTAAAAATCTGACTCGAGCCAACAAGGGAGCGTGGTGACGTTTAAATACTGTGCCTGCTGCATTGTGAGTGTCTGCACGGGACGGCTACGATCTGAATGCACATGATTAAAAGGCTGCATTATGTTTTCTGTTCTCCAGTATGTCAGGAGAATATCCAGAGCAGTCCACCTGAAATGATCTAGATATTTTCAGGAGTGCAGATGTGAAAACAGCTTTCGTCTCTCTTTTGTCTACAGGAAAATAAAAAAACATGTACAGACTGAATATGCAACTTTGTCTTACATACATGTAAACTTTTTTTAAAAACAGCTGAACTATTATGAAGAATATCTTATCTTCTGAGGTTAAAAAGGGGGAGACGTGCTTCCTTCTTTATAGCTGGCAACGTTTCGACTTGTGTAAAATGTGCAAAACGAATAGACTTGACTAGATCTATACTTCGTCTGTGCACTCCAACAGATATTTAATGTCTTCACTGTATAACGTACTGTGAAATGAGTTTTATCACTTCAAGAGAAATATGTCATTTCTTGACTCCCATATGGCAGCAAGGAGATGCATTGTAACTCTCGACTAGGTTCACATGCATGCAAGAGACCGGATTAACGGGAGAAATCAGGTTAAAGCAGGAAACCAGATAGCATAGAAAATCCTGCTGGACAGTTGGTGAGTAATCAGATTTCTCCGTCCTCCTCCTCCCTCATTCATAGCTGCTGCCACAGCCTGGTTTCCCCATCTAGGGCATTGCAAACGTAATCCTCAAAGACTTTACAGGGCTAAAAGAGCGGGTTTCTGCAGCACAGGAACCTAATCTGATTTATCCATCGAGCGTGTAACCTGATTATGTTTCAGCAGGGAGGTGGCTGCTAAAGCTGGGGGTGATCAGATTTATGCTTCACATGGAAGTACGATAAACAATGACAACTCATTGTTATACCATGTTTTTTTTTCCTCTAACGTAATTAACCTTAACGTGCTTCTTTCGGCATAAAAAAAATCATAATTTATGGATTTAGAAATAAATCGACCAATCATGGGAGAGTAACAGGACAGAAACCTCTGGATACGGAGGGATTAAAATACTTAGGCTTTTGTACCATAGTAATTTAGACTCAGCACATAAGGTCGATAAGGTCAAACTAATGCAGCTTTACTCAACTGCCTAGAAATATATTCCACTCTCTCATGAACTTGAGAATATTTGATACTATGACCCCGGTATTCACATTTTTTTTATAAATCTATAAACCTCCAAAATGACCATGAAGCTGAACCAACACCTCTATTAAAAAACTAAGCATTCAAAAGATCATAAATATAAGATTATTGGAGGACTGTTGTATCTGGACACATTCACTTTTTGCAAAGTGAACCTGCAGAAATGTTCACGCACAGTTTGGAAATGGATGCATGCATCTGGAAACACATGAAGGAAATGCAACCACAGTTATGATCTGATGACAGACTTAAAGAAGAGGACAAGAGCCAGGCATGAGAAACAAATAAAGAGAGAAGGAAGAGTTCTTTTCATTATGCACTGCAAGTTGAGAAAGAAGTTGAACTGCTGAGAAAAAGAAGTTGGGATCTTGAGAATAAAAGTGAAATACAACTTTGAGAAAGAAGTCAGTGTCACAAAATTGTATTTCAACTTAATTCTCAACATTTTGACTTTCTCAAAATTTCTTATTCACATTTTTTTTCTCTCTCGACATATCGATTTCATTTTCAACATTTGAACATATTTCTCAAAATGTCTTATTTTCATTTTGACTATTTTCTCGAAATGAAATTTTGTCTTTTCTCAAACTTTTGAAATTTTTTCCTGACAATTTGAATTTCGACATTTGCACTTCATTCTCGACATTTCGGTTTATTTTCTCAAACTTTTGATTTTTTTTTCTAAAAATTTCGTATTTGGCGTTTAACCTTTTTTTGTCAACTTTGACTTTTTTTCTTGAAATACACATTTCGACATTATTCTCGACATGTTGACTTTTTGCTCGACTTTAATCGTGTTCTCGACATTTTGACGTCCTTCCTAAGACCAATTTGAATTTTGACATTTAGACTTTATTCTCAACATTTCAGTTTTATTTTCGTCATTTTTTCTTTTCTCAAAGTTTTGAATTTTTGTCTTAAAATTTCTTATTCTACCTTTCTCAACTCTGACTTTATTTCTTGACATAACAATTTGAATTGACACATTTCGACTTTTTTTTTTCTCTACTTTAAATTTTATTCTTGACATTTTTCTCCACATTTAAACTTTTTTCTCCACATTTTGCCTTTTATTCTCGATATTTTTACATTTTTCTCGAAGTGCATTACGGAAAAAAAAAAAAAAGTCTTCCTCCTTTCATTACACATTCCTCATCTTTGGTCCTAATCGTCTTCCGTACAAACTACATCGCACCCACGGTGTCACCCCTACAATTAAATCCAGGTTCAGGCTCTGGTTAGCATTATCCGCGCAGGGCTGCGGCCAGTGCAGCATCGACGCATCTCCATCCGACTCTTCTGTCCCTTCATCGTTCCTGTCCGAGTGCACCCCCGCTTCGACAAGGGGGTGCCTGGACTCCATGATATCAACCATTGTCTTCTCATACCTCCACCAGCCTTGTATTTTGGTCGGCGCGGAGGAGTTTGGCTCTCTCTTGCGCTTGTAGTACGCACTTTTGAGAAGTTTCCATCGGAACTTCAACTGGTCCACAGATCTCTGATACCCGGCCGCTGTCATCCTCCTGTGTGCCACTTTGAAGATCTTAGCATTCCTCACTTTCCTGCCGTCCAAGCACTTCTCCATATCGAGCTCTTTGAGGATTTCCAGGAACAACTCGGTCTCCTTCACGTCCCAGTTCTGCTTCTTGATTCCGGGGTCTTCCATTGTCATGGCAACGCAGCCTCGCAAGCTCGCGACACTGAGTCCAACGTTCCAACGATGCTAACGCGTCGCTAGCATGTTAGCTCAAATCTGAACGTAAATACCCGGAAGAAACGCGCCTGTAAAAAAAAAAAAATCTCAAAAGCCTCGATTTTTAAAACAGCCGGATTGTAGCCCTGCTGCTGCTGCTGCTGCTGCTGCATCTAGCTAGACACAGCCGGAACATAATCCACCACGGATGAGATTAGGAATACAACGCACGTGTAGTGGTTGCAGACTGGACAACCATAAAATAACACGGAGTGACATAAACACGATGTCAGGCGATGCTGTGGGGGGGGGAGAAAAAAAACACGCTGCTGATGGCAGGGTATGTATTCACCTGGTGGGCTTCCAGATTATCTGATGTCCGACAGCTCAAAGTGTAGTTTGATTCAATCTGTCAGTGAGTTTGGGAACACCCGGAGAATCCAGCAGAGGTCCCGAGAGCAGGCGCTGTGTTGTTGTTGTTCTTGTTTTGTTGTATCTTAATTTTTTGCTGTTGCCAGCCGGGCGGCGCCGTCAGCGTCCTCGTCCACACATTCCACGCGT